>NC_048905.1:16002789-16143026 GCF_011077185.1 Oxyura jamaicensis | reverse complement strand
ATTTAGCCACTTATGACCCAGATTTTTTTTTTCCTTTTTTTTTTTTCCTTTTTTTTTTTTTTTCTTTTTTTTTTTTTTTTCTTTTCTGGTGATGGGGTTTTTCAGGGAATCTGCATTTATGTGTCTGTGAGCACACAACACTCCCTGTGGGTGATTCATTAGATCAACAACTGCTTTTTGCAGGCTGTTGGAGCTCCTGTGCCAACACACTCTGTTATGCAAAACATCCTGGTTTCAACGAAAATTGTGCCCCAAATTACAAGGCTGTGGATGGCTTTTGCCTGGCTCCTCCACCAAAATTTTATGGAGTGTCCTCCTCTTTGGTGACCACAATTTCCCTCAGTTCTTAGTGTGTTTACAGCCCTTCCTCCCTTTATTTCTTCTTTCTACCACTCAAGTTGTGCAAGATTGGTGCACACATGTGTAATCTGGGTTTTACAGCCTACAGAAAGGAGGTTGAAGTGATTTAGCCTCAAAGGAATGGAGGTCAGATCCAGACCTACAGCTGGGAAAAGGCTGTGACTACTGCTCCTTTGCCCGAACTGTTGAGCTGAGTCCTTCTTACCTTTGGTAACCACATGATAGACCAGTTTTGGAAAGCACTTATCTTCTGAATTGCAAATACCATGACATTTCAGATGAAATCTCGTTGAGCAAGTCTACTTTTCAGAGGAAATATTAAGGAACTTAACAACTTAACACTTCAACTGTGATAAAAACATATTCGTCTTTTATGCAGAAAAGGGCTGACAGCCAACTTCTGTAATTGAGAATGCTTCCTTAAATATGTAACACCCAATGAGCAGCAAAAGGGTCAATTCATATTTTCATGAAAACAAGAAAATGTGACTGTTCTGTTTACATAATATATGTCTGGAGCACGGGCATCTCCTCTCACTCATGTCTTTGGAGGCAATGTGAGCTGCCACGTAACTTCAAGAAAAAGCTGGAATGTCCGAGTTAAAAATATATACCAAAATTGATTGCGAGACAATAAAAGTAATAATTTATCATCAGGAAAAGTGCTGGGGCCAGAACTTTTATTAGCACTTCAGTGAGGTTATACCAAATTGCTTCAGTGGGAGAGAGGGTTTTAGTGAGTATTATTTTAAGTGGCCTGGCTAAGGAATATCTCCTTGCCTGGCTTTGCAGAGGATTATTAATTATTATTTAAAAACTCAGCAAAGCTTTCGTTTCTCCATCTTTCTGTTCTCCACAGAAATGTACCTCATCATGGAGTTATTATAACCCTTCTGCAAATAGAGGGCGATGCGCTTTCCACTTTAATCAGTCGTTTTCATTTGCCTCCAACTTCCTGTTGAACACTACCGACTTCAAAGCACTGAAATTCTTAATTCTGGTCTGACAACAAAATAATAGCTTTTTTTTTTTTTTTTTTTTTTAAATTACCAGAGTGAGAATAAAAACTATATTTTTGCCCCCCTTTTCTGTATGTTTTAGAGAAGACTTTCTTTGTAAATAATCTGGAAATACTCATCACAATCTTGTTAGCAGAGTTAAGTGCTAAGTGCCCCAATAGAATTAAGATCTAATAAAAGATGTGGCTTATAATAATTATTTTTTTTGCAACTGTTTTAAAAAAATCTGTTTTCAGTGGTTCTTGGTTTTCTCCTGGAAATGGTTTTCTCCCTTTCTTCTCTTTCCCCTAGTTGCCAATGCTCCTCAGCAATAACAAATGTGACATTTTCTATCTCATTTCAGGAGGGTTCAGACCGAATCTTCCATTAAAGAAATTTGGTGTTGTTCCTTTTCACTCACAGAGCCCTGCTGCTTCCTACCTGCCGAGTACTGGGCCGTGAGGCCCTATTTTTGCCTGTTAGCCAGAAGAACATTGCAAGGAGGTGGTGGAATTTGAAATTAAATCTGTCTGTCGGGTCAGCTGGGTATTGCACTCCAAATTTGCCTTCAGTTGTTGACGGACTATCTGGATTATAAAGTCAGGGGAATGGAGGAGAAATGCTGTTTAATCCCAAATACAAAGCACAGGTGGAAAGTATCCCATAAAATATGGTGTGTGTGTGTGGGGGTTGGTTGGAAAATTCTGCCTCAGACTGCAGTTGTTTTTTCATGAACATGTTCATGAAAAAACAAAACAAAACAAAAACAGAAAACAAACAATCAAAAAACAAACCAACCAAACAAAAACACAAACCAAACCAACCAAACAAAAAAAAACCTTTGCTAGGAAGATTTTTCAAATCCAGGATGCTGGTTTCTGCCAAGGCTAAAAGAAGCATGGACTGCCACTGTTCCTGCACAAGAGCCCATCCAATCCATCACCCAGTGTAATTTCCCAGAGATAAAGGGACTTAGATTTCAAAATTTTCCTCTTCCCCTACTTTTCCCTTGGAAAGTGCCAACCAGGCTCAGCATCCCTTTGGGCTGAATCCCAAGGCCAAGTCCCCATTTCCATCAAGAAATGCAACTGGTTTACAGCCAGCGTGGCTTGGAGATGTGCTTCGAACAACAGGGATTAAACTTTCATGCCAGATCATATGGTTCAAAATAAAGGAGGTTCAGTTATTTCCCAGCAAGAATGCCTCCCAGCAAAGTACCCAGTGTTTGAATTTTAGATCAAAACAGTTGCTGTGCATCCAAAGCCTGCCTGCAGCGCTGCGGCTCAGCCATGCCTGCAAACAGAAAGGAGGCCAAAGGAGAAAACCCTTTTAAGACACAAGTTGGAGCGGGGAGAGTGGAATAAAAGCTCCTGCTTGAAAACCCAACCCAGAGCATGGCGTCTGACGTCCTGCAGCTGCCAAGCAGGCTGCCTGGGGTTTTGTCTCCCACGCTGAGCAAAGGGCAGGAGAAGACACGGCCACCAAGGTGGGCCAAGGAGGGGAAGAGCTTTCTGCAGGGATGCTCCTGCATTGACTTGCTCTGCATTGACTCAGCCCTGCTACTTCCAAACCTGACAGCACTGCCTCGCAGGGAAGCTGTCCCCTACCTGCCCCCAGGAAGGTGGTTAGAGTTTCCAAGCACTTTAAGAGGAAGCAGTGACACCTGGTAATTTCATGGTGTCCTGAGTCCCATTTCAACTGGCAAGTTACAAAGTGTTATATGAAGTTTTATTAATTTTCAAGCCATTGGATGCATGGCAACTGTCCAATTAAGAAAACGGAAATCAGAAATAAATAAATAACTAGGGAACTGCAGGTACAACGTGCCCAGAGACAGCTGACAAATGCTTGTCCCTGGTGCCCAAATGTCTCAGTGAGAGAAGTTTCTTACTCTCAGCCAATTTTATTTTATTTATTTATTTATTTTTCTGGGGTGGTGTTATTTTTATTGTGACCATCAAACATCTTAAGGGAAGGTTTGCCCTAGTATAGGTAGAGGCAACAGCAAGTGCAGCTTTGTCCTCAAAATGCCATGGTAGCTTCCCGGGTAGCACATATAACTCACTCTCAATAATAACATTATTTTTTAAAAAGTGGTGCTCTTTGGGGTACTCCCCCAGGAAAGGGCAAGCAACAACAGTGTTCAGCGATGCACTGGGAGGAGCACTACCCACAGCCATTTAGCTTCCCAAAGTCAGTCGAAATGCTCCAACCCGCTCCATGGCTTCTCCTTGTTTTGGCAGTAGAATTGCGGCCACATCCAGTTTTCCTGCCCTATTTCTGTTTCCCATCACCACCCCGCACGCACGGCAAAGCCTGCGCGTTTGTAAAGCAACACCCCCCGTACACACACACTTACCGCAGAAAAGCTGTTTAACAAATGTTTGGGGTCCAAGGTGGGGGGCACGGCGTCGGCACAGGCATGTCCCAGCCCAACCTGCGTCTCCAGGAATGCGGCTTTCCCTCAAACCTGCCCTCCTCGCCCCCGGGGCACCCCCGGCACCTCTCCTCCCCGGTGTTCCCTCGGTTGTGCGCGGAGCCGTGCGGCGCGGAGCCGTGCGCTGGGATGTTATTGCTGGATAAAGCTAATAAAACATTTGACTCACCGCGAGGAAGCTTTCCCATCCCAACGCGCGCCTGGGCTTCGGGGTTACCCACGTTTACCTCCTCACCTTTGTGTTGTGTGGTGTTATTCTAACCTCTTTCATCTTTGGCTTTTGGCAGTCTTTTCTGCTCTAAGTGTATGGTTATCTTAAGTTGAGCAAGATGTTTCAGGCTACAATAACTGGCCAGTGTTTTAAATTGAAATCTCCTAATATGCATTCAATTTATAGGTACTAAGGCACTCATTCAATCTGAAATACCAACCGAGTATAAAATAATAGTGACACTTGACATTTTCACAGAGATTTATAACTTCAAAGGGCTCTACGAATACAAACAAGCTCTCCCTGTTCTTATGAGATGGGTGAGCAAATACTATTAAGATGGAAAACGGACAAGGAGAGATTGTAGAGTTTGCCCAAGGCCAGAGAAGGAGTCGGTGTCAGGGCTGGGGGTCCTGGCCACCTCCCGTGTACCCAAACCACTGGACTGATGTTAACTTTAAAGGCTGGATAACCAACCCCGAGCAGCTCTGCATCCCAAGCAGATGTAGGGGAAATGCGGACACTGGAATTAAATGCTGTCATCCAATAAAACACACTTTTTTTTTTTTTCCTATTATTATTAATTTTCTCATTTGCAAGCACGGGCTGGATCCCTCCCGTGTGGCACTCCTTCGTTTCGGGGGGAGGAGGTGCTTGCAGTGACTCCTCCAGTAGCCTGAATTAGAAACCTGCGCGCCGTTTGATGGCTGCTGCTATTGTTACCGTAAATAAATGGGTGGATGTTTCATTAATCACAGCCCATAAACCATTTTGACTAACTGAAAAAATATTTCCTCTTTCTTATTCATGCGATGGCTTCTCTGAGCCTTTTAGCCCATTTGTATGGGCTAAAGAATGAGTTGCTACCCGTTATACAGCATGTCCTGCCCTTCCCTTTCTTTGTAAACACGAGCAGCTCGATTCCATGATGTGTTTTGATGGACTGCCAAGAGCCAGCTAATGTACTGTTTGCTGACAAGTATTTGTTATTAATCCAAAAGCACAGAGCTTGTGGGTTGGGATTTTATTTTTTATTTTTAAAGAAATATAAAATCTAAATTAAACAAGGGTGTGGAGATTCCTCAAATGTAGCTACTGTTCCTTCCGCAATGCAGTTGCAAATATGCAGCCCCTCCAACTCCAGGGAATTTATTTAAGCCATTTTGCTTCTCTATAGCATTTATCTTCCTGCAGAAATCACAACAGATTAAATGACTGTTCTCTTCTGATGACTGTTTTCACTAGAAAGCTAGGATTTTAGGGCAGATAAGCCTGTGGCAGCACTTCCTTGCACACCTCTTGCTGCTTACACGTCTCCTTGGGACCTGGTGGTCCAACATCACCTAACGGATTTCTTTTGATGTACACAACCTCCGTGGCTTTTTGGGATGTGCTCAGGACTTTGGGCTGCCTGGCTGATCTATTCTGCATTAAATCACTGCAGAGGGAACCTACAGCACTGACTGCGGCCAGGACAATCCCAATCCCCTCTCCAAAACCAGCCCAGGGGTGGGAGGAGGAAAAGGAGAAAGAGGAGGAGGAGAGGGAGGAGGAGGAAGAGGAGGAGGAGGAGGGGGCAGCTGTATTTGCAAGCATTCCCAAGCCAGGCACGGTGGAGGCGAGCATCTCAGCAGCAGCCGCCGGGCTGTGAGGCTGGCTGCACCAACAGGTTTGTGCAGGGGGACCCCCCACCACGCCGGGCAGAGAGCACCCCAGGGCAGATCAATGTGAAGCCTGATGGAAAAAGATGACAACTCTATATGAGCCGAGCAGGCAGAAAACACAGGGGCTTTCATTTTCATGTGCATGGCACCGTTTGCCTTCCAAATGCGACTGACAGCTTTTGAGGCAGTTCTTTCAGGTGACAAATGGAAATAAAGCTCCTATTTACACTGGCTGTTGACTCATCTTAGGTGGAATTATGTACCGAAATAAGTAAATAGCTTCCTATTCAGGGTGATCCATACACAGCCATGGGCCACGATACAATGCAAAGCTCCTGTATAGACAAGACTCTTGTTTATTGTGTGCTTTTCTAGGTCAGTTAGCACTTTGCTTCATAAACGTGCTTTTAGGAGTGAAACTCCTGGTGTGAATGGTCTTTCTGCTGTACAGAGTAATTCACCCTTAAAAGCTAGCAAAGCTATGATTGCTTTTTTAATTTGCATTGTAAACACATTAAAGATGGGTTGAACAAAGCTGGACAACTTGGGATGCCTTGTTACATACCTGAATGTTAGGGTTTGTGCAGTTTATTTTGCTAGCATCTCCATTTATCTCTTGAGGTTTGGGATTGTTAGAAAAAAAAAACTATCTTGAAAAGGTTTCTCAAGAGAATTGCATTTCAGATGGTACAATTGCTGGACCGTACGTGTGTAATTAGTGCTTTGTAGCTCTGCTTCTTCTTCAGTCAGACTGGTGGAGGGGGACAGAGCCCGTTTTTGTGTTATGGCAGTGGTTCACCAGGGGCTTGGATATTTAACCCAGTTGAACATGTGGGATTAAAAATCCCTTAAAAACCAAAGAAAACAAACTCAAATAGCAAGTCTGCACCATGAAGAAAAAGTGTATGTTTTCTCTCTTATAAAGGCTTAAAATGCAGCATAAGCACTTTTGAAGTGGACTCCACTCCATGATGCTGCCTGAGCCCCTCGCAGCTGCTCCTGAATCGCAAGTTAGAAATAAGGAAAACTAAAGAAACGTGACATGAGGCAACCCAACAACCATTGTGGATATTTGAGCTAACCCAACTTGCTTATAAGCATCTTTTTTTCCACTGCTCGGAGGGACATTTCAGTCCAGTTCCTGCTGGCTACACCAGTGTCTTTCTCTTTTGACTCTTGAAGGATGCTGAGAAAGCATTGTTTAATGTCAGCTGGCAAAATTCTTGGGTACTCTTCCTTTAAGGTTCCCCATGAGAAATCCTGTTGATGATCTGATGTTCTCCATGTTCAGAAGGCACCTTGGCTTCACAATCTTTATTCAGGGTGGTTGTCACTGCAGCCACCCATGACAGAGGATGGAAAGCAGGCACCAGGCTGGGGTGCTTTGGGCTGCAGTGGTGCTGAAGCCAGTGTGACCAGCACAAAGGGCCTGAACACCTTGGTGGTGTTGAGGAGGAATGGCTGCTTCAGAAGAATTGCATGGGAAGCTTGGGTGGGCAGATCTGTGAGGCTGTGTCACGGCCAGGGAACGCAATGTTTTTCAGATGGCAAAACTGTCCCAGAGCCAGACCAGCCCCAAATCCAATCTTGTCATCTGTATTTACAATTACTTGTGATTTAATCCATTAGTCCCATGAGGACAATGAAAATTCGGGTCCAACACTATGTCTAGAAGCTTCAAGAGATGCAGTATTACATTTTTTCCATACGCACAGCTAAGCTCAGGCAAAAATAGCTTACTTTCCAGTCCTGATACATACGTACAAATGTAAAAAAAAAAAGAATGTGATTCCTCATGACCTCATTCCCCTTGTAATGGAGGGTGATTCATCAAGACTATACAAAAACGGTGATTCCATGAATGAAATTATTCTGAATGTTTCCCAAAACTGTCCTCACCTACTGAAGGATGTTTCTCTTCCCAGAATTTTCTAGGCCAACCGGTCTTCAGCCTATTTTTCTTTAATCCATGTTAGAATCATTGCAGCAGTTAGAGAAGATGGATGAGTTGTGGCAAAGAGAACTCACAATAAAGATGGTTCAAAAATGAAATTTCTTACTGCTTGGAATTGGAAATTGAAATAGTGAAGGGAACTGTATGTGTTTGTAAGGATTTTAAAATATAACACAATGATTTTCTTCCATTAGACTCTTCCAAGAGTGACAGCAATAACTGAGCCAGCGTGTTTGGAATAAGACATCATCGAGTCAGCATTCAGCCAAAGGCACACGACAGCGAGCTCCTAGCTCTGCTGCTCCCTTTGGGGTTCTGGACTTGGCTTAGAAGCCCCAGCATCATCTTTGCCTGGAGGTTTCGGTACCTTGACCAGACTGAGTTTGCAAGGAAGATTGAGGAAGCCTGTCCAGACATGGCAAAAGTTACTTCAGTTCCATTTCAACTTCTTTCTCTAATTTTTCTCTCAGAAATCACCAATTTGTCAAAAAGCCAATGTCAAACGAACGAGACAGGTATTAGTGTCACTTCTGAGACCTGCAGGGCCACTGCCAATGCACAGCAGAGCTGTGTCTGAAGCAGAGGAACCCAGGTCTTCTGCACTGTTGCAGGATCCTGTCCCTCCATCCCATGGGTGTCAACGCTACGAGGAACCTTTCAATCTCAGAAATTTGTGCAGTGCACATAGTTTCTTTGCAGAGATGAGCATACCTCCGTGTTTGATGCATGCATTCAACCATATGGATGTTTACACCTTGCTGGAAGACAATGAGCATTGTCTTCTCTTGCTGGAGAGCGAAAGGGAAGCAGGGAAAGGTGTTGCAGCTCTCCAGAGTGCAAAGTGACCTACAGCCCCACAGTGGGAGGCATGAAGTTATGTAGCTCATTAAACCTTAAAAAAGCAAGGAGAGAAGCTGCTTCCAATTATCAAGATGAAAATTAATGAAATAAAAACTACAGACAGGCTGCAGAATTATGCAATAAAAAGGGCTTTGCTGGCATTAACAAGGCGGTGTGTAATATTTGTGTGGTTCTAGCTCTGTCTTGGCTTGAACACATGGTGATTCTGCACATAAAATGTATCCAAATTAATGAATTAAAAATCCTTGATAATCCCACACGATTTTCTGTTCACAGTGAAATATTATTAGCTGGGAAATCTCTCAGAAAGGGAAAACAAGGCTGTGATCTGTTGTCTGAGAAAATAGCCTCTTTGTTAGTACCCAAAGAGTCGCGTGCTGCAAGGGCTGGCCAGGTTCCTGGAGAAGCCCGGCTGCTGTCCTGCTGCTGGAAGGACCGAAGGTCCAGCACATCAGTGGCTGCTTATAATGGACCCAGAGGAGACCGACATTTGGAGGACGTGGGAGTGAAGCATGGCAGTGCATACACATGAGGAAAGGTGCCTTCAGCTACATGAACAGTCTTACTAAGAGGTTTCACATCAACCCAAAAGGACATCATACGTAGCGTTAGCTCTGCCTTAGGATCCCAACAGTGGGGCCATATTAAAACACATCTAAAATCAATCCTCGTGTGCTCTGCTTTAAGCAGAGGTCAGCCTACAGCGAGCTCACAAGTGAAATTCAACAGACTGCATGAGCGCGATGCTGGATTTGTTGCTTTGCCCTCTAAAAGCCTGGACCACTCTTTCATTTTCACTTTCCTTCTCCCAGTTTCTATTCAAGGGCACAACTGCCCTTCTAAACAGCTCAGCAGAAAGCGGTCCTTCTCTTTGCAGGCTCCGTAAATGTTACCTTTGTCTCTGTTGTCCTGATGTCTGTCTGGCATCGGCTACACATATAAAGTGGCAAGCAAGGCACAGTGAGAGCAGTATGCATGGCAATGTGTTAGTGAGGTTGCTGTTCCTGCGAGTGTAGCTACAGCATCTCCAGAGAGAGGAGAACGTTGCAATCTAAACATTTATATTATAAAAAAAATGGGAAATCATTTGCCTAGACATAAATTAGCCCCTTCTAGACAGATTTATTGCGGCATGGAATGTTTTAATGAGAAGAGGAGGTTCCACAACCATAGGATACATTTTGCATCAAAATGTTTGACATACGAGTAACATTTGGGTGAAATTTTCAACCCTGCAATATTTAGCACTTAACTGGGGATTTGGAAGGAATTTAGGGAAGAGAGATGTGTAAACTGGTTTTTCAGTTGCGTTTGGAGCGCTCTGAAGGCTGACGTCAGGCTTACGCAGAGGAGCCGTGCTGGGACGCTCGCTGCGGGGCTGGGAGAGGTGAGAGCTGAGGGCTGAAAGGCTCACAGAGGTGAGGGCTGTGGAGGGCAGTGCTCACTCCCTGCCCTTCCATGTAAAACCCATTCTATGTCTGCTTCTGGCGACAAGAGAGATGGCAGGAGCACAGCTTTAGAAGTGCTATTTCTCTTTCTCTGATATCCCAAAGCCCGCATTTCACATGCTGCTAAGGGATTGTTTTGTTTAACAGGGATTATTCTTGGTGTAGGATTCAACTTCAAGCTCCCTGCACGAGTCTGAAGGAGGAGGTGCGATTCCAAGCTGATAGATCAGGCCCTGGCTGTGTGGTGGTGGTGGGGAGAATTGGCAGCAAGTGATCCCCAAAGTGCAAAAAGTAGGATTTCATGCGACTATAAGCAGGGAGCTTTAACATCCTCTGTAAGAAATGTCAACACGTATCCAAAGTCATGAGCTGGGTGCTCAGCTGAGAACATCTTATTTCTAGCTTCCAGTTCTGCCAGGAACCTCTTCTTCATTCTTACCAAGTCTGTAAAAGACGAGAACAGCAACAACCAAAATTGCTGTTCCAGGTCTGATTTGGAGCGGTGCACCTGGTAGGAAAATGGTAGGGAAAAAAAGGGAAGAATTATGACGTCATGATGTCATAAATATAACAGAATATCAAGGAACCCCAAATTCACATTTTACTTTTAAAGGCTGATATAAAGGCTGATATAGAGGGCTCAGGTCCCCAGAGCAGCTGATAACAGAGTGTGCAAAATGACTTGGACACCTCAGCTCTGTCTGCCTGGATTTCCTTCGGCACTCCTTAGAGGTATAAACCCTGTTTTCTTATCCATGTTTTTTCTTTGTCTTTACTTTTCACCACCTTTCACTGCTGCAGGTGTTTCAAAGCCATGCGTAGAGGAACTGAGGAATTGCTACAGATAAAACATGAAGGTTTTATTCAGGAGCAATACCTTCAGTAGCACAGCGTTTGAATCAAAATTGCAGCGTGCAGCTTTGGAGTTATATAAATTAGGGGAGGGGGAACAAAGGATCCTCTTTCCTATGGTGTTTAAGTAGTTTTTAGCAGAACAAGGAATATTGAAATTTGACCTTGAGTTTGTTGTGGTTTTCCACAAGAAAAGGTCATGTTTAAACAGCATAAATGCACCGTCTTTCTAGGAAAAGCTGTTTTCACCTAATTCATAACATGTTTGCAATTTTTGTATTGGTAATGAACTGCACTGATTTTGCTGTGTAAGTAATAAATTCACTGACTAAATTTTGCAAGAATAGCAACCTTTGCCAAATTTGCTAGATCTTGGGAAAGTCATGAAAACCATCAATCTTGGCTTTCAGAAGTTTACAAAGCAAAACTTTGTTTTACACAAGTGCTGTTATAATAATTTATACATTTAATTTAACATTTCTTTTACTCAATAAGTATATAATTCATACAGAACAGAAATTAAATTGTACAACACTTGGTTTCAATTTTGCAGTTCCTATTAGGGGATTTTAATGCTCTCCTATTATTGCTGCAGAGTTTCTCGCTGTTATTTGTCCGTGTCATGTGTATGCTGGTCAGCTTAGATGAAAAGCCACATTGCATGCGCTAAACCTTAATACTAATGCCACCAAATTAATCAATTCCTATTTTCTGACTCCTGAACTTACCCTAGGGTGAAGGAAACACAATCCACTGAGGATCATCTTGCAATTAAAACAATTCTCTATGAATCAGCATGACAATGCAGGTGCTAAGCAAGCATCTGTTCAATTAAGTTGGTTTAGCAGTTTTGGGGCAAGTCTATTTTGCTTTTTTTTCTTCACATCATTAAGCTTACACTTAATGCTCCCAGCAAACAATAGCTCATTAGTGGATTAGGGGTAATTACCAACAGCAGTCATTATTCCTAAGGCTTAATGGGCCAATTTGCTGCTGTAATAGTACCCCAGTATTGTGGTGCTGGAGCAGTGAAGCTGGGGGTGCTGGAATGAGCCAGCCCCTTGAAGACCCTGGGGATGGCCGAGCACCCCCAGCCCTTCCCAGCAGAGCCCACCCCTGGGTGGCCGGGGCCTTGCTGCCAGCTGGGGGGTCCCGCCAGCCCCCAGGCTCACAGACTGGGAGCAGGGATCAGTAAGATGGACATCCACCCAGCCACGGGGGCCTGGTCCCAGAGCTGCTCAGGGCACTGTCCATTGAAAAGTCCCAAAGGAGATGGGGGACACCAGCAGTGTCCTTGCCCGCCCCGTGCTGGAGGACTTCTCCATTTCCTTTTGGACCGAGAGACCAAAAATTCTGATATCGGGGTGCTGCAGAGGCATGAAGTCTTTCACGAAGCTCAGCAACAGGTTCCAGTTTAGCTGAACGGCTGTTGGGCTGGAGGAGGTTTTTAGGATTATTTATAGAAAAGGTTAAGGGATATTTAAGGGTTGGCCAGGAGGGCCCTTGCCTGCAGCAGTTATGGGGAGGAATTAGCAGACAGATGTGCTGTTGCACCGCCTTCCAGTTGTGTTCAACAACCATAACAAAGAACAAGAGGCAAAAAAATGTTCCTGAGCTGGAAACCTGCTGCTGTAGGAATAAGGATGAGCACTTCATAGCTCCAACTTCAAGTTCCCGAGGCAGCTGGGGCTACATGAAGGGCTCAGCATCACCACCCTCCGTACCCTCCATGGGCAGGGGACAAGCATGGGTGCTGGGGACCTGAGTGCAGCGGTCTGAAGGCACCATCAGAATATTCAGAGTATGCATAATTGTAGTTCCGTTTGCAAGCAGAGAAAAATGATACAGACAGCTATATTTTTATTCTTAGCATTATATTTTCAGTCACTCATTTTGACCTAGAGTGCTATATCATTTTTCTGCTTTTAGGAAGGGGATTAAGGAAGAAAAAAGACATAATGCTATAGTGGAGTTAAGTGGCACTTCTTCAGGCTCCTGTCAAATCTCGTAATTTGGAATAATTGCCAGTGTCAGGTTTGGGGAAGGAGTTTGATGTAAATTGCCTTGATCTGTACTCATCTCGTGAAAAAGAAAAACAGCATGTTGGAAGGTAGAGGGCTGAATAGGCATCGCCTGCAAAAATTGTGGTGTCACAGCCTGGGAGCCTGAGTCACACAGGGAAAATCAGTCCTAGCTCCAGGAAAGCTACTGCTGCTGTGAGGGGATCCTGGATTTCAGCACAGGTTGTGCTGAGGATTGATGGGCAGCTGGATGAAGGGACCTGGGTGTGCTTTCAGCACCAGCACTCGTAATCGTCTCCTGCTCTGCTGCCAGCCCTCAGGTCCCATCTCAGCACTGAGCACTAATGACTACTGGAGGGGCTGAGCAAGGAACGAGTCCTTCAAGTGACCGGGTACTTCATAAGAGTTACAGACCTACTGAGAACACTCCGGTGCCAAATGCTCTTTTCCTCTTTGGGTGTCCTTTGCTTAGAGCCGTGGTGGCCCTGGGGTCAACCTGTGGCTGTAGCTGTGCCCATCATGAGATTTCTCATGCCTGGGCTCTCTCTGATCATCTGGGTCCATGCCAAAACACCTTGCTGGGTCAGGGAAGTGGAGACATGCAGGTCTGAAATGGGAAGGAAAAACTTAGAGTGTTTTCTTCAAAATGAATTTGATTCTTCTGTGTGGGTGCCAGGGCCTGGTTTGCCAAGGATCCAAGAGGAACTTTGCACTGATGCTCAGCTCTGTGCTCCCTGAAGCTATGCTGCACCGCGGCTGAGCCCTGAACACACCAGGGGCCTGCTACAAAGGATGCCCATCCTGTAATGTCTGCTGGCAAGAGCAGAGATGTACTGGGAGGAGAGACAAGTTACTGCATGGGGCTGCCCTAATGTCTTGTGGAATTAAATAGGCAATAAATCAGGTCTGACAGAAAGAATAAATGATTTTTTTTTTTTTTTTTTTTAAATTGCATCATGCTCATTACAACCATGCACTACAGTTTACCAAATCACACAGCGCTCTCAGTGCTGTTATGTGGGTTGTTCATCTACATACTCCCTTGTTACAACTCATCTTAGGCAACAGATAACCTGATACTATCATAACATGTGGGTAAGGCAATCAAAATAGCATTCATCTGTATCAAATGTGCCTGGTGAGAGCAGGAACCCTGCCAAGCAGCAGCCCCGCATCGCCCAGCATGAAGCTGTGTGTTTATGGCTAAGGACCTCGGCAGTGGTTAATCCTGTTGTCATCTGAATTAATTTTGAAAGGAGGTGTGTGTGTGGGGAACCTGGCAGCTGCATAAGAAGAAGCTTAAGATCTCGAGATGGGGAGAAATGTGCGTATTTTGTGCGTGCCTGTTTGGCAGCAGTGCCGTGAATGTCCTTTTGCTGTAGGAGGATTGTTTTCCTGGAGGAGACGGGTGACAATTCCACTTGCTCCAGCCACAAGCCTGTGTGTGCTGAAAGCCTAAGATGTAAATCAAGGCTCCTATAATATAAGCACTGGCCCATACTGCACACCCCAGGGAGTGATTTTGGTCAGTACCCTTCCTTCTGGGGCAGGTCTTGATGGAGTTGGAGCTTCCCACAGGCAGCCTTTGCAGAGGCCTTGCACTTCTGGCAAGATATTCCAGGTAGGTTTTCAAACAAAATAAACATTTGACACATCATACAATTATTCACCTGGCTCTTTTAAAGCTCTCTTGGCCCTTTCCAGTGGAAGGAAGATACCCAGGGAGAATCCGGGTACGGGGTTGCTCAGGGGTACATGCAACGAGCAGTTGCAGCTTTTGGGAGATATCTTTCCATCAGCATTTGGTTTTCTTTAGAATAAATCATTACGGATATATGCAAATAAAACTGACAGAAGAAGCCCAGAGCTCATGGAGAGGAAGGTAATTCCCTATGTTAGACTCACTTATAATATAACACTTTAAGAAGAATGAAGGAAAATGCAGCTGGGAGCAGTGTTCCTGTGGCTAGATATTTACTGCTTGGACCGGACTTTTTTCTTATGGACAAAACAGAGAAAAAACAACTGGAATTCAGCACTGGAGAAGGCCATTTACTGGGTCAAGATGCTGTTGAGTGCCTGAGTGTGCTTTTGCATTGGGACCCATTTGCTTGTCACTGTCAACAGTAATTATCTCCGGCCTCTGCAAGCGCTGTGCTCAGCCACGCGTGAGGAGCTTTGGCTCCCGGTGCACATATTTGCAGCAGGGACATCGGCATCTGGCCGAACCTGAAAGCTCATCATCCTCGCTGCAGGAAGGAGCTCTCTCCCAGGACTTGGGTTTCAGGTGAGCTGCTGCTGCCTTGTGGAAGGGCTGATTAGCAGTAGCTGGCCAAGTGAAGGGTGCAGAACAGCATCACCCGACAGGTGCCTCGCTTGTCCAGGTGACTCCTGCTGCAGGTGGCTGCCGGTGCAGGCAGCGCATCCCCATGGGGATCTAGTACAGGGGCATGGGAAAACCAGCAGCCAAATTTTGGCTCCTGCAGTGCCCGGAAGCCTGTGGCTTGGCTGCTCTGTCAGGGGGCCTTCTGCTGAAAATACGCACTGGCTTCTCATTATTATTATTTTATTAATTTCTGCATACAGATGACAGAGCTGAGCCCTACTGAGGATGACTGCAGTCCATCGGCTGAACGCAGCCCAGAGCTGCAGCCGCTGCTCGGCTGACAGCTTTGTGGGTTGGCCAGCCGTTAAAATGTTTGCCAATATTTAAGGCATGCATTATTGTGGTTTAGACTTGGGAAGGACTTTTAAGAAAGCTTCATCTGGGGAGAAATGTCTTCGAGCCTGCCTACAGCTGGCCACGCACGCAGATGCGGGCCAGGCTCCCGCGTACAGCAGCGCTTCTCCCCCGTGCAGGGTCTGCAACGCATGTCTGGGGAGCAGAGCGGTTTTGAGGGAGCTTTTCCTCTCTTGGCTCGACAGGGAGATGTTTCTGCTGCTGTGATTATTTCAGAAGTCAGAAATGGAGAGATCTCGCTGATAAACGGGCTCTCTCCGGCTCTTCCGCCCCCTCTGCTGGCTGCCGGGCGTGCGAGGTGCGAGGCCGAAGGTCTGGAGGGGCTCGGTGGGACCTCCGCTGGGCCAAGGGCTGGGGCCAAGGGCTGGGGCTTGGCCCTGCTGTACGCCCCCAGCCCCTGTACCACCGAGGGAGGGCTGCTGGCAGGGCACGGGGCTGGGATGAGGTGGGGGACTTTGGCCAAAAATCGGTTCTTGCATCCCTTGGGTCTCCCACCTGATGTTCATGCAGGGCTTTTGGTGGCTTATAGCACAACTGAAATTTCCAGTTTTTTCTTTATGGTGTGAAGTCTTTCATGCCTGTTCCTGCAGATTTTGTGGGAATTCAGCCTCTCTGAGACCTCCACAGCTCCACCAGGTTTGGCTGACCAGGACCACGGGTCTGACAGGAGCAAAACGAGGGAGAGGTGGCTCGGCCAGGGGGAGGCTGGCAGCTGGGGGAAGTAAGGAAAAACCAAAACCAAACAAACCCAAATCCACCCCCAAGCCCGTCAATAACACAAACAAACCCCAGCTACCTTCTCGATTTATCAGGAAAGCTCACGATTCCCAGGGACTCACTTTAAACTTTCTGCACCTTTTTTTTGTAGGTCTGGTTGTTGGGTTCCCAGCTCCGCTTCTGCAGCCCCTCACAGCTTTGGCAAGATGTTCAATATTCTCCAATCTAATATCCGTACAATGGGGAGAGGGGGAGTTTCTTTTGCTAAATGAGCTAAGTTTTGGATATCTAACTTTCCCTTTTTCAGTCTGTGCTTTGGGTATCTCAGGAAAAGGGGGGGGTCCTTGACCGGGAGCACCATGTGAAATTCCTGATTTACTCCTTTTCTGCGGATCCTGCAGATTCAGGGTGCTTTGCTTCAATTTCTGTCAACCTTTGTGTTTTAAAATAGCAGCAAGTCGTAACCCCTCTGATGGCTCTTCTCCTCGCCTTGGTGGCTCGCCAGGGAAGGCTTTGCTGCTTTTTTTTTTGCAAGGCGAAGAGGAACCATTCCCTTGGTTCAGGAAGGGGAGGTGGAGCTATTCTCTTCCAGAGCTGATGGTCATTTCGTGATAAAGTGATAATACTAATAATCCCCAGGTCCTTTTTTTTGCCTTTGAACTGAACACTTTGCCTGTCTCAACTGTGGTTGCCTTTTTGAACTGTCAGTTTCGGAGGATTAGATGCATGTTTAGGCTGGGTGAACTCATGAATGAAAATATTTTCCTTGGCAGTTTTTAAAATGCTTCCCCCCTTTAAGAGCTGAACCCTTTGGCAACAATCTTCTTTTTGCCCAGATTACCACTGTCATTTTGGGAGGTCTTTTCCCGCAGAACAAACAATGGAATTTTAATAACACAGTGAAATAGATTCAGGCCCGCTTTATTTATATTTTCTTTATTTATGCTTGAATACTTAGTATGCAGCTCCAGCAAAGACAAATTTAAGCTTTGTATTACTTCAGAATGATGAACTAAGCTCTGGGAGATTTACTTCCCCAGAAAAGCATATTTTGATTCACTGCTTTGAACATGTCTCATAAGAACAATAAATATCAGAGAAATTAAAAATTAAATAAAAAAAGAATTAAAATCGCAGATGCAGATGCAGACACAGTGCTTCTCTTTCTGCAGGCAGGTTCACCAGCATTTGCACTGCAATTCCCTGCTTTAGTGAAAGTTTGACTCAACAGTCCAGTGATCAAATGCAATGGTCACCCTAACAATGAGGCTGAACTCATTCTGACCATTTATTTTATGTCAGGTCCTGCTTGGATCTGTGTACTGAAGAGCTCAAACCAACACCAGATTTTGCTACCTGAGCAAACAGATACTGGGCAAGCTCCAGATGCCGTTGACTCCAGAAGGGTGATTGCAGAGCATCCTTCACAATGATCTAACTTCATATAGGGGCTAAAAAGTCAAGTAATCATGCAAAGTAAATCAGGAATCAGCTGAAGTGAAGCATAAAATAGCATCTATTAAGGCTTTTAGCTGGATCTAACCATTACCAAATGGGAAAACAAAATGGTTTGTGTCTTGTACAAGCTCTTCTCAGAAATTCCTATAGCTCTGGATGCCAGCTTTTTCTCTGACTGGGTTTGCATTGGTTGTATTGAATATTGAGCTTGACTATTAATCCTTTTAGGCTGTGAATACAGCTTTTTTTTTTTTTTTTTTTTTTTTTTTTTTTTTTCCCCTCAAGAGAATTTTGCAGTGCTATTTTCCCTGCACACCTCCTTCATTCCTGATACACCGTCCTCCCAGCCCGAGCAAGGAGCCAAGGGATGGAGATATTCACTGATGACGTATAAAAAAAACTCTTCCAGTGCCAGGAGGGTTAAATAGCTTTCTGTCAGATAAGCCACTGATACGCTGCTGTGTTCAATTAAGATAGATGGCATATGGTATAGATGGAAAGCAGCCAAATGTATCAGCGCTGTGGATCTGGAGACTAGACCAAGAGAGCCAGAAGTGTACGGGAAGGAAGGGCTGTGCTGCTGGATGTGTGGGGAGAGGGGAGGAACGAGGGAACTGCACTGTTGCTATTTGTGCCTCCCTGCTTTGTTTTTAGCATTGCTGATGATATCCTGTTTCCCTGAAGTCACTTTAAGTGATTTTAGCACACACGGGGCACAGCAGGCAGTACATCGCTGCAGCCCAGCAGGGATATAAGAAGTCGGTGTGCAGAGGTGGAGGAAAGCAGGTTGCTTTGCTTCCCTGCAGCAGCGAGGGAAAGCGCAGTGCTCCTGCCAGCCAGCTTGGATCTTCACCGATATGCTCGTTGCTTTTTCTTCAAAACCTGCAGAGAACAAGCAGGTTTGTTTTCCAGGTCCCAAAATAGGCTTCTCTTTTCTTCCAATTACTAACCTGGGATTTTTCAACCCTGACCTGCTCAGCACTTGGTGGCATTCGATACAACCAGGAGTGATGCAGGCACTGTCCCTCTCCTGTTTTGTGCTGTTTGCTCACTTGCACTGGCTGCGGGATCTGTGCAAAGCCCCGTGTGCACCCTGGATGTCGTGCAGGAGGGAGCAGCAGCTACACCCTGCGAGAACTTCACTTGGCTGCTGCCAGAGCAAAAGCGAAGGGGTTTGGCCATCTCACCACCGAGACACTGCAATTACCGAGCTACTGTAAAACAAGATCTGCCAAGGATATTACAGCTGCTTTTCCCTTGTAAAGTCAAGGGTGAAGAAGCTGCGGGAACATGGCTTGTGTCCAGGAGCCTGATAAAGATGCAAGGAAAAGCAACGATTCCCAGGGGAATTAACCTCCGAGGCCACTTGCTGCAGCTCTGCTGGACTGAATCATGGATGCTGCTGCTGCACGTGTGCTGCACGACTGCAGAAGCTGCTCTTCCTCACGGCCTGGGTCACTGGGAGGTGGTTATTGCTTATTCAAGACAGTCTGTTTAAAGAAGAGCATCAGTCTGTGTATGGGAAAAAGTGCTGCTGCTGACCTTTGATTAAGATTTTAACACCTGCTAAGAAACCTGTCTTCGTGCCCAACAGGACAGAGCAGCTGGAGCTGGTGGGGAGCTTGCAGGAAGGAGAAGAGCTCACCTGCCCTCCCCAAAGGCTGTTGTGTTTCTGCCTTTGTGTCTAATGCTGCTCTGGGGAAGTGCATGGTGATGAAGTGCTCTGTAGCACTTAGGGTGGCAAATGACTTAAAGAGCAAAATGTACAAGAAAGCAGAGCTTTCAGACACTGAGCTGAGCCTCTGCCAGTACAGCCTTGGCTGCTTCCAGGGCCACCTTACCCAGGCAGCACTGGCTTTCTGCTTGGAGGGCAGAGAGAACAGGTTGTGATATAAAATATTTACTTATTGTAATTTATTATTTATTGAGTCGAACCTATTGCAACTCTCTAAGTGGAAGCAAAAGTATCCCGCTTCTTACCTTCTGCCAAAGACTTTCTTGCCATATCTGTGATCCACTTGTGATTAGATCAGACTTAAGAATAAATCATGTTTTACAGGGCTTCAGATGCATTTAGTAAAAAGACCAAAGGAAAAATGGACTAGGCATTAAATAAGGGGCCTGAGTTAGGGACTGCAACGTCAATGGCTCCTGAACTGGAGGGACAGCATCACTCACAGCAGCAAAGATGGTCGGTTTAAAAGCTCCACTAGTGTTGTAGGTCCTGGTTCTGTAAACCCTCCGACAAGTAACATCATAACCATACAAACAGTTCCTGCTGGAGTCAATAAGCCTATGTATGAGAGCAGAGTTAATAAAATGCCCAGTATCTGTGGAACCGCTAGTTTCAATAAAGCAGGAAACTGCACCACCTAAACATCTAACCATTGGTAGATGAAGCAGATTCATTTTCCTTGCCCTAATTACAGTACAAATTTTTTCAGCAAAATCAGTATGCCTCCATGCTAACAGGGGAGAAAAGACTGTGCTGCCACTCCTAAAGCCTCCCCTTGTTGACCTGCCACACCCCAGACTGACAAAACCACTGCAGAGCTGGGGACAGGGCAGGGGAAGCAGAGAAAACACCTCCCTGCTGGGAGCACGGCTGGAGGCATGGGCAGCTCCACGATTCACCCTTCCTATGGCTATACCCAAACCTGCCTGGCAATTTCAGGAGAAACCAAGGACACCTAAATAAAACAAAGTGTAGCGTTGAGCTTACTTAACCACCCATCATTTAATATATACATATATATTTTTATTATTTTTTTCAGGCAGTCCTGTAATTTTAATTAGTTGGGCCAATAGCTTTAATTTGTATAATGGCTCGATTTCTTGATTTCTGGTCAGTGAGGTCAGTGAAAACATTTCATTTTTTAGCTAAGGCAAAATGTGAGGTCAGTGCTTTGTTTTCCTCACAGTGTGCTGTACCTGCCTTCCACGGAGTCTCAGATATCAGAGTTTAATCAATATTAAATCATCCACATAGTCTAAGTGTTTGCTTATGTGCTTTGAATTGTTGCTCGCATCATGAACAGCAGTGATGCCCCTAACCTGCTTTTTTTGGGCTCCCCACTACCCTAATTATATCATTTAGAGAAGGACATTTCCTGGCAGCAGTTCCTCAATTCACTGCAACAGCCACTATTGGAATATGGACAAAACATGGCCGTAATAGCTAGCACATGTGCACGATGGCTACAGGGACAATTAACCTTCGTTTAAGAGCGAGCTCAGGTCCATTTTGTTTAATATTTCCAAATGATGTTACCTCGCTACAGGCAGAAGTAACGTGCAAGCCAAGCCCAGTGTTTAGCTACCCAGCATTATGCTCTGATACGCGGTTACTTTACACCATGGGCTGTGGTAAGCTCCAGTAAAGGGCACAGATATTCCGTAGCTATCCTGAAATGCTGGGTACAGCCAGGATCCTCAGCACGTGTGAGCCTGGGCACCACAGATAGCTTCTCTGCAGGTACAAGCTTAGGCAAGCACTTCTTAGCAATGTGCTGTGGGTATTGTGAGTGCAGTGTCAATAAGGCGTTCAGGTTCACCCATTTCTGTTCCTAAGCTGGATCCTTGCAGGGTTAGAGCGACGGATGAAGGTTTTAGCTCACACAGGAGCCTGGGATTGCGTATTAGTGGAAGACACCCGTCTTGCACTAAGAAAATAGATCCTTTCTGAGTGCATTAGTTTGAGTTGATTTAACGATCTGTAATTCCGCCTGCAAAGCTTGGCCCAGGAGTACCAAAAGCATGGGCACCTGTGCAAGAAATGGGAACAAAACCACATCTACTGGAAGCCCGCTCCATGCATCCCCCCATTACGGCCAGCTTCAGGCTGCTGTGGGAAGTCCAGGTGACTCCTTTGTATGGTTACTCCTTAAATCCATCTGCTTTCTCTCCCCAGTTTTGTGCTCCCTCTACCTTTCCTGCCAGTGTATTTCTACAGCAGCATTTTTCTGCTGGGAAAACGTGGAGCTCACGAGGGTAATAACAAAACAAAAGTACCCCCAAATGGTTTAGCTTATTACTCCTCCTTTCTGCAGCTTGGCTGCACAGCCAGGATTTATGGAAAGAAAAAAATAAAAAAAGAAAAGAAAAGAAATTAATTTGTCACTCCTAAGAGATAACATTAGCAGGGACATTCAGGTTTCAAGAAAGAAAGCTTGATCGAGAATTAGAGCTGACCCGTGGTCCTGGAAAAGGCCAGCCTGTGGCTGCTGCTCCCTGCTGCCGGAGCCGTGGATGCTGCTTGGCTGCCTGAGAGCAGCTGATGCAAAACATCCCAGTGGCTGGGACCTCATGTGCTGGGAGCAGGAAAATTAGGGGAAAAAAAAAAAAAAGAGGAAAGAAAGAATGAAAAAAAAAGGAAGCGGATAAAAAATGTTAATATAAAAATGAGGGGCAATTTTCTGTGATTCGTTGCACCTAATTGACTTTTCCTGTCCTCCTCCTTTGACCCGGCCTCTCAGAGCACGGGGCAGTGCTGAGGACGTGCAGTCCCTGCAGAGATGCCGTGGGCTTTGCTGCTGTGAGCAGCTCTGCTCATCTCGGATGCCTCAGACGTGGCCACGAGTTGGTGACCCCGTGGGAGCTGGCAGGAGCTGCAGTTTGCAGAACCGGCCTCATTTTTAACAAGACAATATCGCGGCGTGTGTGTGAGCCCATCACATCCACCAGCAGCTTCCACAGTGCCAGTATTAAGGCGTTGCTGCTCCTCCTGTTAGTGTTTACTAAATAAATTACCATATTAGTAAGGGTTGTGACATCCTGATCAGGTCCTTCTAATTAGCAAAACATCAGCTATGAATATTAATGGTGGATATAACAGAGACGATGAGAAATAAAGCTGATATAGTTTGCACACTGATAAAAAAAAATTCTCATCTGTTTTACATTCACATATGGTACATATTCCTAGGGGAGAGGGAACGACATATTTTTGGGACACTATTTCATCTTAGCAAATCAATGTACAGGCTATTAAAACTCCATTTTTCCATGAATGATAAGTGTAATTACATCTCTCTTGCAATAAAAACGAGTGCTTATTAAATGTAAATATTTAACAATGATTAAAATACATTTGAAGGAAACTTTATAGCTTTATTTTATATGTTCCCATCTGGGTTGCCTTTCCTAAAGCACTATACTTTTTGGAGAGTTATTAAATTATTATTTTGAGAAGGACTAACACTCTGCGTGTCCCTTGCTTCAATTTTAATTTCGTACACTTTCAGAATTTATTGAAGTCTGGTGAGTTTGAGATTAAATCAATGCTCTATTGTATTTGTAGAGCATGTATCGAGGGGAAAGTGGCTTCACGGGGTAGGAAATGCCACACTGACATGTCTTTTGTACGTCCAATTTTGATGGCCAGATTTAGTTTCCTGACTCTACATGCTCCGGCTCTCATTTGTTTCCAGCAGAAGAAAGTTGGTTCCTTAAGTGGGTTTCGTCAGCTTTGTGTACAACCCTTCTGTGGCTGCTTTAAAAGTAAGCTTCGGTGAAGGGTCCAATCTCATAAATGGTGTGTATGTGTAAGGAGCATTGCGTGTGCAAGTTACTGACCTCAAGTCGAGCTGCGCGCAATCGAGGGCCGTACGAGCGGGGCTGACCCTTCACAGAGCGACTTAACGGGGATTACTTGCGAGGAGGATTCACGAGTAACCAAGGGTTTGTCAGATCCAGAAAATAAACCCTGCCTCCAGTGAAAATCTTTAATATGGAAGTTCCTCTTGAATGCCCAGTGAAGCATCCCTGTAGATTTTAAGAGAGTCAAAGTGAGATTTGTATAAAATTCTGCAGTTGATTTAAAAACTGCATTGCAGGGGTATAAATGATCGCACTGCTATGGAACAGCTTAAATACTTCCAGAAAGGACACCCCTCCCAGTTAAATTTTATAAGCTCTTGATATAATTTGTGCTCGGATGTGGTGCTTTCACCCCTACTCACTTTTATAAGATATTTGCTCTTCCAGCAATCCCAATTCCTGGCTCTTTGTTGCAAGTTTTTAAGGAAACCCGTGCAAACTTCAGCATCATATTCAGGATGCTTCCAAAAGGCTGGAGTGAATTTTTAATTTGACCAGTAATTCTGGTCATGCAGCAATATCGCCAGTGACTTACTTGAGAGAGTGCTAACAGGATCAGGCTGCTGCGAGCTCATTAAAACTCCTGATCCTGCAAGGAAGCAGAGCTCAAAGCATTGCAGAGTTTCTCGGAGTCACCAGGTGCCCCTTCTTGCAGAAATCACGCTGAAAAATGTCACTGCTTTTAGAATAAATATTTTTTAAAAAATGGGGAAAAAGCCTGTGCCCACCGTGGGCTGTGGGGGCACGTTGAAACTGTCTTTAGATTATTTATCCTTTTCATTTCAGATTACTAAAGTTCTTTAGCAACTTCAAGATGTTGCAATAGACAAAGACTCGATGTGTTTTCCCTGAGAAGGAAAAGTTTCTCTTTAAATAAATTCCCCCTCCCTCTGGAAATTAGTACTTCAAAACAAAACAAAACAAAACAAAACAAAAACAAGGAAGAGGTTATTTATTTCTGAAACAACACAAAAGACATCATTCTACAACAATACAGTCAGTGGTTTATGCTACATCTGGTGAAAGGAAAATTAATTTAACACTGATTTTTCACAAGATAAACCTTTGGAAAGTAAAGGTTTCTCTGGGAGACAAAGAAATACTAGTAACACAAAAGGACTTCGCAGTGTGGGCATCTTTAATTGCTTGCTTAATTAAACCTCGCAAGTAAATTTCATTTATTTATTTTTTACATATTTTTGGTCATGGAAAATATTGGTTAAAGTTAGAACATATGGTTGTTGGTTTTAATTACAGACGTATTTTTTTCCGACAGAGCAAACAGCACCTCCTGCATAAAATAATGAGAGAATAACACAGGCAACCCTTCCTGGTGACTATTGTGGTCAGCAGCACAAGACAAATATTTGTGTATTTTTGGCTGTTCCTGTTGCCATTGAAGTCAATGGGGCGTGAACCCCAATGGGAGCAGGAGCAAGCGCTTTCTGAGTCAGATGTGACAAACCAATTGAAAGTACTCCGTTTTCTTACATTTCTGAGCAGTTTTCACACTAAACATAGCACACAGGCAGATGCACATAGCTGTGTGTGCATGAGCTTTTTTTAAAATATGTTACATTTTCTCAAAAAAAGTCAGGTACTTCTGGAAAAATAGGTGTGCTTTAATATTAGGTTCTGTCTGTGTATTTTATCTACACAGATAACATCACTGAAGTCTCCGTGTCTCCTTGTCAGGGTGAATTCAGAAGGATCGGCTCAAAAGTTACACCATGATTTTGATCTTGGACCCATGGTTTTATTATATGCAGCCCCCATCAGTTTTAATCTCTCAACACACTTTTAAAAAACAAGCAATGCCCATGAACAATTTTTCTTTGCCTTCAGAAAAATAATCTTTTTTTCTTTATTTCTAAAACAAAATCTTGTTTTATATTTTATTTTTGGATTCATTATTCTTCTCTTCAGTTTATATACCAGCCTCTGGGAGGTGCCTTAAATTTTAAGTACAAACAAAAGCCTGCAGATATTCTGTGCTCGGACATTGGGAATAAGAGAGCACGAGGATATTTGCACAAGCATTGAAAAGAGGAAAACATTGCCTTCGCTTCTCTCTTTTTTCCCAAAATAATTTCTTGAATTTTAACATTATTATACAGTGTTCTGCCTTTAACCTATATATTCTGCTCTGTCTGAAGCTGCTTTTATGTTTCCTGATAAGAATTAAGTATCAGCCTGCCAGTGTTACAAAGAACTTTCAGCACGGCTGGTAATTGCCCTCTCTGTAATTCTATAATGAAAGATTTAGTGCTGAATAATTATACATCACACAGATAGCACTGCCTCTAGAAAAAAAAAAGAGAGTGAGCCCTCCAAAATCAAGGCAATTTTTCTCTGAACTCCTCAGTTTGAGTGTTTGAACGTTGAATATGAGCTGAGCCAAAGCCCACGAGGCACAGGGTTCTGCACTGTGTCGGTGCTCATCACGGGGGAGATGGACACCGTGCTTCAGGGTGCAAGGGCTGGAGGACTCCCTCTGCACTTTAGTGTTTAATATCGCACAGGTAAGAGTAAATGTGTCTGCTGTAGGTGGAAAATTTACCAAAGCAAGCAGTTAACCTGTGTTCTCTGTGCTGTTTCCCTTGTGCTGGGCAAGTTTGTGACTGCGAGTACGGGCTTCGATACAGAATTTGCATTTCAGTTGAATAAATCATTTGTGACTGAAAACATTTCCACGTCCAACTGTTCGCAGTGGGCAGCCGTAAAGCTAAGGCCACTAAAACAGATCTACCAACAAACTAGGAAATTCCACAGGGCTAATAAAAACCTCTCTGTCTAATGAATTATTTCATCACTTCGCTGTCTACTGGTTTCTCTTTGCACTTCGCAGTAACCGAGCAATTTAATCTGTGCTTTCCTCCAGCAGAGACCCCGACGCCTGTACATTTTGGGAGCGCCCGTGTATAATTCAGCTCCTTATGCAGAAGTCCTGGAGGATCATATCTGCACAAGACCTGGTCTCCGAGCTGGGGAGGGAGCAGAACCCTCGGGCTTGGAGCCCCTGGGCAGGAAGGCCAGCCCTGCGTGCCTTTTGCTGCGGGTTTTTGGCTGCTCGCTCGGCAGCTGCTGCATCGCTTTGGGGAAGCGGGGAAGGCGCTGAGCACTGACAGCAAACCACTCTCCTGACTCACGGCCTTTTTTTGAAAGCAGGGAACGCGCTTAAATGCATGGAGATTTCTCACTTCTCGGTGGAAAAACATTAAAAGACGAACGCTTTAATCTTGCTGTATAGCCCCAAGTTCGGAGCTTAAAGCTGAAAGCTTGCAGTTCCAGTTCCTGCTCTTTTTGCAAAGATTTCTGACAGGACATAATGCAGCTCACAGCGGTATTAATCCCCTCTATAGCCTCTCTAATAGTGACACCTCCCCATACCACCCAAGCTCGACAGCCCCAAAGCTTGCGGCAGGAAGAGATAAGGCAGCCCTTGCTCCTCCGAGCAAGCAGAGCCCCTAATTGCTCTCATTTATTGCCGTTAGGAAATTTGGGCTAGGGCCTAGCCCAGGTCTTTCCTGTGCTTCGCTGAGACGAGGCCCGCCGACTTCAGCTGCGGCAGGATCAGCCCCAGATTTTGCTGTCTGTTACAGCGACAAATCCAAAGGAGCTCCTTGCCTTGGGAGGGAGATTTAGGAATCCGGACTTATACTGCGGCAATTAACTGCAAAATTTGGCCCTAAAATCCCGCTGATGTAAACAGCGGGGCTGCAGGTCAGCACCACGCACACAGCCCGGGATTAGCGGCAGCTCACTACTGGAACAATTATCTCCTGGCCAAGCCAGCCCCTCCTTGTCAAGCAGCTGCGGGGCTCGCCGTGCTCTGCCTGACACCTGTAAAACACAGGGAAATACCACCAAACCCAGGGACATTTTTCTAGGGTTTCATTAAGAGCGGGTTAGTGAGCGGAGTGTCTTTAGTATTATTTGGAAAATAAATCTTGCCAGCCTCTGAAGAAGAGTGGAGAGCGAGCAGAGTGCCTGGACCTGATGTTTACCAGGAGAGTTAACAAGCCTGGCAATAAAACCCTGGGTAATGATGCCTCTGAAGAGTTACATTTGCTTTGGAATTTACTTTTATAAAAGCATGAAATTTTATGTAGAAACAAGATCTCTAACCACCTATATAAAAGGGTTTTTAGTACCTCTGAGAATGATGGACCGTGTTTTGTGCTGCTACTGCAGGGCAGGTCTTGTATCAGGGTTGTAGGATGGCAGCTCAGTAACCCAATAGTGACTATTTTGTATGCTTTGTTTTTGGTGAGCATAAAATATTGTTTTCTTGAATCTTTTATTATTATTATTTTTCTGCCAATCTCTCCCTGCTGGATTTATTCCCAGCATTTACTGTTGGAAATTCAAGCTGTTTTGGTTTCTTTGTGCAAATACAACTTCAGAAATTATTATTATTTTCTTTTCCCGTGTCTTCTGTGCAGCTCCTTGTTTCCATGACTGTCAGTGAGTCAGAGGATTAAGGTACAGGAGGGGTACGTTCACAACTTGTTACAAGCTTGTTATAAACAGAGACGAGGGAGGACTGTTTTGTGGGGTTTGCCCAGCTTTATAACAAATATCCGGGGAGTCTGCAGAAAAAAAGGCATTTTCCTCAAATACCCAATTCCCACTTAACTCCACGTCGTGCCATAACTCAGCCAAAGCTCTGCTTTTACCCAGCCTCCGGGCAAAACCCCCCCTTAGCTGAGACACACCTGAGCAAACTGGAAAATACTGAGGGCGATATTTCTCTCTCTCAAATCCCGAGCAAAGAGGGCAAAGAAGGATGCCGGGGAGAGCTCGGAGGGCATGCTTGAGCTGCTGGGGATGCTCTGCCGCCTGTCGGCAGCGGGCCGGCCCCGGAGCTGTTTATTTCTTGCTGTGGGTGATGTTTGTGAGCAGCGAGCTGCAGGCAGGCGTGGGTGTGCTGCTCACACCAACGGTGCGACGCCGCGGTGCAGCAGCACAGCGAGGCGACGCGCAGCGCGGCCATCCTCTTGTTACTATAGGAGCAAAATAGACGTAAATATTTAGGTGGATTCCTTCCAAGTGCAAGGGGCAGCTTCGAAAACACGCAGCGCCCTGAGCCGGGACGTGCTTGCACCCAGGAGGGAGGCCAGGGCAGGTGAGCAGCCCCCCGGGTTTCACGCAGGCGCCAAGATGCGCGGTGCTGCAGTGGCGGTGGGACCCGTGTCTGACGGCTCGCGGGGCTAATCCCACCCAAGCCCTGTAATAAATGCTTGCAGCATCAGGCCTGGAATGGGCTGGGAGAAAGTTTCCCTTTTGTTTCTTTTCTGTCTCCGAGTGACAGATGGCCTGTGCGAGTCGGTCTCCGAAGATCCCGTGCGTTGCAGACAGGCACCAGGCATAAAATTGTCCCGTACCTACAGGTCTCCGAGCCCTGCATTTCTGCAGGGCCCGATGTCGTGTTTATGACAGCTGGGGGGAGGCTGTAGCCTTCCCTTAGCCTTGCTACATAAAGAAACAAGATTTGGAACAATCGCCTAACTTTTAACCTCCTGTTATTAGACAGAAGAGGACTTTTTAGGTCAGGAAGAATACAACAAAGCAAAATTCCTAAAGCTGCCTCAGTTATAAAAGAAACCTACAAAGCATAGGCAAAGGGGCTGGATTTACCTCCCCGCTCCAATGGAAAACATATTTCAAGTGGTTTTAAATGTAATTTAAAAGGCTCTTTCTTACCTGTCTCTATTTTTTACTGGAGGGAAGTTGGATTTAAGTCAGACAGAGCACAGGGTTTCTTGTCTGACATTAGCATACGGAGCGGCTGGTTGCCTCTGTGCTGTCGTTTATTCATTGTTCTGGAGAAAAGAAACAAATATTGGCTGCTCACCAATAGTTGTTTGAGAAAACCAGATACGTGCTGCAGATTTTGGCTATGCTGCTAGTCCTTATATAAGCAAAATGGCTTGTTTCTAAAACATTGTGCTGCTCATTGAACCGAGCACACAGATTATATTTGTACTAATTTAGGAAATTCTGCCCGCCACGGCATCTACACAGGGGCCACTGCCAAGTTTACAGCCGGACAGTGCAGATTTATCCCACCTGGGAAGCATGTGCGTGGAGGGGGGGCTAAGCTTTGGTCACCGGAGAGCTACACCAGTATGCGCAGGGATCTTGATTTTCCCCAAAAGTTTCCCAGTAGGAAACAGATAGGAAACGCTATAAATCTTCCCGTGGCACATAGCATTGCAGAGCCCTCAGCTCCTAAATCCTTTATAAATCCCTCCAGCCCTCCCGGCTGAGCCAGGCACTCTGCTACCTACGGTCCCGCTTTTCCATGGGAAGGGGATTCCCAGAAGGGAAGGGGCCCCCCAGGGTCTCCCATGGGCTGGGACCCGTACGATATCCCGACCCCGCAGCAATGATTGCAGCCGGGGCTGATGCACTGGCACGGCCCGAACCTCCACAAGCCGGCTTCAGAGAGAAAACCAACAATGGTGCACTGTGTTTAACACCGCACGCTGTGGGAAATGGAAAGAAGACAAATGGACTTTATTTTACAACATCAAGAACGTTACACCCTTTGGTAATACGTAACTAATAACTTAAATCCATTAAAAAACTCTGCTCTCTACTATACCGCTGACGAAGGGAGCCAAAGCTGTAAAAAATTACCAAGGAGGCAGTAGCAGGCTGGCTGGGGTTACAAAGCCTACAGAAACTGCAAGAAGTCACAGCTTTCTCCACGAAAGTCACGGCCATAGCAAATATACCACACAGCTCGCTTTCTAATCCATTCCCAGGGAGCCGCATTGTGTGCGGCTGAGCCCATCCCAAAATGGGACGAGGTCGGGAGGCAGCGGGGCTGGGTCCGTGGGGTCCCGCCGGCTGCGGGGTGCCACGGTGGGAGCTCACCCCCAAATTTCCCCAACGCTCTGGATGTTGGACTTGCCCCCCTCCGGATGGCGCGGGGCCGGGAGATGACTGATCGCCCCGGAAAACAAAAGCAGTGCCTGGAAGAAAAGGGCTGCCTTTCATTCCTGTTCCCCGTGTCAGGCAGAAATTAATGACTAAAAGCACCTTTCTCTGATGTTGTCCATCACGCAAATACCGGTGGGCAGGAGTCAATATGAACTTTAAACACACCTGACACAGGTGGCTCCTGCCTTTCAATGCCGAATGGCCACTGGCCAACAATTCACGGCGCAGCATAAAGGAATCCTTGTGGCGAGCAGCCTTCCCTCTGTTTATATTTGTTATTCCAGAATGAAGCTATTCATCGGGGCTGAGATGAAACTGCCCAGGTGAATAACTTCCTGAAAGCCAGAGCTCCTGCAGGAGCGCGACCAAAATCAACTGCAAAATGAATGCGGTGTGTGAGTGCGAGAGCTGGGGAGAAAGCAGAGGAATTAGAGGGCCGGTGGAGGGCAGGATGCAGCCCGCGGGAGATGCCCGGTTGTCCAGGATCCTGCTGCCCTTGGCATCCTTCTCGTGGTCCCAGGCTGAGAGAGCTGAGCCATTGCCCTGGGGGTTTTTATTTGCCCAGCGGCTCTTCCCCCTGTCCTCTGGGCCATGTCCTTCTGCCAACAGAGCAGCACCAACACAGACTCAGATAGAAGGAAAAAATCAGTGAATGATACTGATTCCTGATTTTATCAGTCCGTTTTTTTTTTTTTTTTTTTTTTTTTTTTTTTTTTAAAACCAACAATAAAAAAAAAAAATCAGGCTTTTTTAAATTATTATTATTTTATTTTATTTTTTTCCTATGAAGCACTCTCAGCTTATCTCAGACATAACCATATCGGTTGTACTCCATACATCTGCAATTTCACTGCATGCCTGTGCGTCACTTTTTGTCTTGGATGAAGCCTATCCTATTCTACTATCATTTAATCAAAATGAAAAATAGGCTGCACTCTGCCCAAAAAGGATACGCAGCCTAAATGCGTTGGTGTGCAGGCACTGAAGTAACTGTAAAGGGGAATTTGCAAGCACTTTGGGAAGTTTTATTTCAGCGTATGCATAGAGTAATCTTTACATACTATCAGAGCTGGGATTAATTTATCACCAAGCTCAGGAACTGTTCCCAATTGGAATTAGCCACACTAATGTCTGGAGCTGACAAGCACAGCTGCAGCAAGCTCGCTCATGTTTATTATTGTACTTTTTCTCGTCTTTTAACAGTTTGTACACTAATGGAAGAGCACGGGCTAAAACTGCTCATCTGTGCTCTACCATGGCAATGAGTTTATTAAGACAATAAAACACCTTCAGGGCTGGTTTTTAAGCTTCTTCTGGCATCAGGAGTAGGAGCAGAAAATATCTGCAGCTTCCTAAGTCTTTTCTGAGTGTTCTTGTAGAAAATCTCTGAAAGTTGAGTACAGAAGATTGCATTCAGCCTCACATTTCTGTGTTGCTCAATTCCTGTTTTACAGCCTGCTTTGGAAAATAGGGGTCTGTAGCAGCGGACTGGAGATACAACCCTTTGCTGAAAGGGAACACAAGCACAATGAAAAAACACATAGAAAAAAAAAAAAAAAAAGAAGGAAACCTGAATTCAGCTGGTATATATCTTTCAAATACTGTGAGTAGTAGAAAGAGGGTATTGCCTGAGGCAGCTGGCAGAGATGGGATATTACGGCACCAAAGAATGCTTTATTTTCCTTGATGTTTGTGCAGGATGCAAGTCACTCTGCCTCTGAAAAGGAAATGAACTGACAGCATGAAAATCTTATTTATTCAATAAGAAATTGTCGTAGATCAAGCTGACAGGTTATCAACTGGTACGTATTAAACCTTCCATGCAATGTGCATGGTCAAATCCAGACCTCGGGGGTTACACAGGGGCGAGCCTCTGCACCGGGGGCTGTGGCCGTGTTACTTGGCTAGTCTGGGGGCTCTGCCGTGGCTTTGGGCCAATACACCCAGGTTTTTTTCCCATGGAAACGTGGGAGCAGGACAAGAAAGCAGCTCTGACATCTGCCTCACCTGCCATGGAGCTGGGAGGCAGCCAGGACGTGCATCTGGACCGGGGAACTTGGAAGCAATTCCAGGTCCTGTATTTTAGGCAGCATAATAAGTCAGTAATGTGTTTCTATCCCCAAGTTCATTCTGAGCATCACATGCGCACTAATTCAGCTGGAACACGTCCAGATTACCTATCCATTTATACGAGAAAACAGCCAGAGGCAGGCCAGCCGAGGCGCAGGCGGTGCTGGTGACTGCCAGATGTCGTGTACCCAGCGGGGTCGGGGCTCGTGTACCCTGTGGGGTTGTTCCTCGTGTACCCTGCGGGGTCAGTGCTCAACTGGCACCCTCATCCCACCCATCCAGACCCCAAAACCCCTGCAGTTCCCATCGCCTGTCCGCTGCAGGGTGCTAGGGGTCACAGCAGGGCAGGGGCGGTGGGGAAGGGTGGAGGAGAAGAAGGGAAGAGATTGCGGAGGGGGAGGAATGGGGGCTTCTCCTGGTGCCTGCTTCCCCCGGCTGCCCACCACAGCCTTCCTCCCGAGGGCATTTACCGTGTTTTATCCGTCTCGCCTTCACGTGGCAGAAGGACTTGTGCTGCCAGCCTGGCTTGCAATCTCTGCTGCTCCCCCAGGTGGGAAAAATCAGAACTAGCTCGGGAGCAGCACACAGAGGTAAGGCACTTGCCCAGCAAGCCAAGAGCTGATAAAACACTTCCCCACTGCTGACAAATCCATCGTGCAAGGCTGGCTCTGCATGTGTGTGTGTCTGAACTGCTGATTCAGGCTGATGCTAAACGTGCTCGCCGTTTTCCATTGTGCATAAAACCACATCGGTCACCCCAATGCCCCGAGCTGTCACCTGCGGGGACTGGGGTACTCCGAGCACATTGCCAAGGGGTTCATGGGGCCCTGTACCCGCAGCTCAGCGGGTATGAAAGGAATGGGGGAGCTATCGGGTCAAACAGGGAATCAGCTGGGAGGGGAGCAGCTTAGAACGTTTGTTTTGGCCGGTGGTTTTGCAGGAAAGCTGCTGAGAGAAGAAGGCTGAAATACTCTGGCAGAGGAAGGAGGAGGAAAATAACTAGATGAGACTGCCCATTAGGGAGGTGGGGAAGAATATGAATTGCGTTATCACTTTTGCTTCTCTTCACTGTTTCATTTCATTTCTGACAGGTCACTTCAGATATGTCAGTGGGGTCCTATAGGTACAAACACACTTTCCCTGTGCCCCAGTGGCTGCAGGATTTGGCTGCTCTTCTGTGCTCTGATGGGCAAACCTGCCCTGCCTGCTGCAGCCCCGGCTTTCACTGCTTTGGCATTTGTGCTTGGCAAAGCCAAAAGCAAGGCACAGGCAGGTGAGCAAATAAGCCGGAGCTTTTGGCTCCTGCATTCCTGCCTGACAGCATTACTGGAACGAACCTGCACAGCTTCCCCTGTGCTGTACCTGCAAGAAGTGGCCACCTCGGCCTGCCTTCTCCTCTGTGCCTGGTGGGGACAAGCCCTGGGGGTGGCCGCAGTGACCCAGGGCTCAGTGTCACCCCAGCACCTCCGTGCTGTGCTGCTGGGCAGGATGGTGTCACCAGTTACAGCAAAGTCCTAATATAGGCAGAGGAAGGCTCTGTCCCTTCCCTTTGCTGCTTCCCTGCAGTTATTTTCATTGTAGCCATATGCCAAGTTTCAGTCTTCAAGGATTTTTTCTGCAGTGACCTCTAAATCCCTTCACTGGTCAATATGAAGCATCACCGTTCGGTATAATATCCTCCTGGTTGGTTCACTGGCCCCAGACTTATTATTTTATGTTTCTCTACATTAAACTGCATTTTCCATTCACTAGCCCAGGCAACCAGTGGATTCAAATCCCTTGTTCCTCGTTATTTGTTCCCTCTCCAATTTTGTGCCCTTCACAAACTATCAAAGTTTGTGGAGGTATTTCCATTCAAGTCATTTGCAGGTATTATAAATGAGGGAAATCCCTCGGTGTTCTCATTTGTCGAACCTTTACTACCCAGGATTACCCTTTCAAAGGAGGACGGAGGGGTTTAGCAGCATGACTAGTGAATTTTAATAGCTACCTCCTGGCACAGATCCTCTGACAGACGCTGGCGCTGTCACGGTGGGTCTCTCACCTTTGCACGGATGAAGGCAGGACACATGGACAAGGGCTCAAGTCTTCTGCCAACATTGCTCCGGAGTGTAAGGTCAACAATAAACGGAGGAAACAAAAAGGAAGAGAGAGCCCACGGGCTGTATCAGGGGATCTCCCTCTGTCAGGGTGTTTATTTGACCTGCATGGCCACCTCTATCAGCTTTTAGCCCACCTTTGGTCCTTTGGCAGCTGTTTCCTCATGTGGCAGCTGAAGAACCAGAGCCACGAGCACGGTGTCCTGGCCAGAGCCCCGTGCCCTCCTGTGGGACGTGCCCAGTCCCTTAGGGGTCGTTACAGGCACCCCGGCACCAAAAGGGGAAACAAAACCATCTCCCCATGAACCTTGCAGGTTTTATTAAACATGTGCTTTGGTTCGAGGCCAACCCGTGCTCCGCTGTTTTACCACTGTTTATTCCTGTCTTTCCCAGTCTTTATCAGTTGTCCGAATCAGACCTGTGAGCGCTGCGAGGGCTGAGTCACACAAATAGTACTTTTATCTGCAGTCAAATCTAAAATCAGGCAACAAAACCCCCTCGCCTCGCTTCTATTTCGAGTCCCAACTCCAGCTCTTAAAGAAAAGGGACTTCACAAAGGAATTTCGGTAATTATCCTCTCCCCTCCGTCGCCCAGATGTTGTTTTGTAGGATAGAGGTACCTGTGGATACTTGAAAAGAGCGCTCCGAGCTGCCGGCTCCTTAATGGAGGACTTTTAGGAAAGTGAACTTTAACTTTTAAACTTCCCTATGAAAACCAGATCCATGTTAAGTTTGATACCATTTGCCTCAGGATGATCTCAGCTCTTAAAATATGATGGTTTTAGTCGGATTAAGAGCCTATATTGTTGCTGAAGAGAAAGAAGGGTGCCTCTTTAATTGCAGCTCAAATCTACCTAACAATTGCCACATGTTGAACAAGATTTAAGAGTTATTAAATATGAAAGCTGCTATTGCTCCTCCACCATGAGCAGCCTTTGTTTTTGAAACCTGGAATGCACTAAGAAAAAGAGGAAGAAAATGTAAAAAACAAAGCGAACCAATTAAAAGGACCGAAAAACCAAAGTCTGAAGAGGTACGTTTGTTTTCTGTGAAGAATGAAGTGTCTGCAGCACATCTCTCTCCACAGCAGCATCTGCTGCGTTAACCGAAACTAAGTCCTGGCAGCTCTGGGAATCTTACTGCTAGGAAAATTTAGTACAACTTCACAACAGTCGTGGGTTTGCTGCCATCTGTTATCTGAGGTTATTTACAAGCACTGGGTTGATAGCTCGACCAGAGCCGCGCTAAGCAAAGCCTCCTCTGCCTCTGGTGCTGAGTGCTGGTGCTCTGATGCCTTCCCCTGGGCTCTTGGTGGAAGGGTTCCCGTGGGCTTCGCAGCCTGGCAAAGCCCAGCAAAGACATGGGGAGCCCCATCTGTGAAATCTCCCTTAAACCTCGCCTCCTCTTTGGCTCCTTGGGAAAAAAAATAGAAAGAAGATGAAGAAAAAAAAGAAATTCCCAATTATTTTTTTTTCTTGATTTGTATGATGAAGGAGCAGCCCTAAAGGGGCAATTATTATTATTGTAGCATTTTGACTTTCTGTTGTAACTCCCTGTGGCTGAGTAGACCTGAAATAACTTCAGCCCAGCAGCAGCGGTGGCCACAATTCACTCTTGGGGATAAGCCCTTGGCCAAGGGCTGTCTGAGCCCACTTGTCCTCCTTAGGGTCACGAGACACCAGTGCTCCACAGCACGGCAGCAGTAAAATACAGGGACTGAGGGTGCTGCTTGCACTAGGACAACATTTGCCTTATTGCTGGCATATTCACTTGGTTCCCTTTGAGTCCATACCGCAGATCTCATGACCATCTTGGCTTCTCAAAGCAAGCCCGCCGGCTCTCCTGGCAGGGGGATTAGACCGGCTCAGCACTGATGCCATCGGTTTGGGTCCCTTGGCTTTGCAAACCCCAGCCCAGCTTGATGCTGAGGTGCCAACCCCAAGGCAGGCAGGGGCCAGCCGGCAGGGCAGGGAGGAGATTTGTGTACTACCAGCTGCAGTACTGAAGGCACACGGCAGTGCGTCTGCACAGCTAACTGAGAGCACGGGATACAACCATGGAGGTGAGAGCAGGCAGAAAATAGGTCAAGGGAATAAAGAGTGTTTTTATAAATAATCTGTTATAATTTGTAGAAAGTCGAGGCTAGCTTAGGTGGGAATTACAGCAACTGTATTCACAGAGAAAAAAGAAAAATACTACAAAAACCCCTATGACATTCAGAGACCAATGATTAAACACCTTTTAAGATGTCAGCCCTCGACTCCCTTTCCATTGTGCCTGATAGTATTTCAGAGAGATACTCAACAGCCTCCAGCAGTGGGATTTTAAAGTCATGGTAATAAAGTTTTCATACAATACATTATTCTCTCTCTCTCTCTTTTTTTTTTTTTCTTTTTTCTTTTTTTTTTTTTTTTTTTTCTAGGGCTCCATCGAGCGATCCTGGCAGCTAAGTAGGATGGTATAGTTTAGGGCAGGGGCCACTGCAGATCTCTGCCGTCTGGCAGGAGAACTCGGCTAAGCCTCTCAGGTTACAAAGGAAAAGCAATTTTCATTTTCCCTCCTGCTCAGCAAAGTAAAACCCAGCTCCTAATTTTCAGCACAGAAATCACAATGGTTGGAGTTTTTGCGTCTGATCGCAGACACTCCCCTGTAAATCTGGAGATGCTTACAGAGCTGGGAACCCGGTTCCCTCTTTGGCAAGGTGAGGGAAAAGGGAAAGCAATTGGCTTTCTACCATGTTTTTAAGCTTCCCTTTCTGTAGGAATAACAGAAGCCATTTATTTCTCCCAAGCAACTTCTACTGGCTCAGCATTGCCCCCTGAGATATCTGCTGGGGAACACTCCTGTAGCACGTTCTCCAGCCAGTCTCCAGCCCGTCCTTGAGGCTTGATGTCAGCCTCTTCCCTCTCCCCCAGCTCTCCTGTTGCAGACTTTTACTTACGTTTCCTTTTACCCCTTTGTGCCAGACGTCAGGTCAGCTGTTGGTGGAGCTGAGTCCTGGTTGAAGGGGTGGACATTTCATAGAGGCTAGGAGAGACACAGACCTTTTTTTTTTCCACTGCCTAAAATTTCCCCCCATAAATTACAATTTGTGCTTACAAGGCAAAATTAACCCCCCTTTCTTACAGTAGGTGGAAGTGTTGTTTAGAGCACGGGATTGTAGTTTGGAATCCCAGGTTCTGCCTTTGTCTATTCTGCTGTGTTTCTCTGGATTTCACTTTCCCAGACCCGATCATGATGTTTTGAAAATTTCCTTGAACAACTGGACCAACTTTCAGAAAAAAAAAAAAAACACAAACCTTTCTTCTCTTATCCATCTCCACTATAGAGCAAGAAAGCTGGAAGAAAGATTTCTAGACTAATCCCCACTGGAAAGGGAACATTTAGGGCATTCGGGGAATAAATCAGCTTTCCTGAACTTTCAGTCTTTGGCTCCACCCTTTTCCTTAATAATAAAACAGATCTTCAGTTTTTGCACTAGGAGTTGTGTGGACAGAGAATTGGCATTGTTTCTTATTCTTTTTCTTCTTCGTTTTCTTTTTTAACTTTTAAACCTTTTTATTATTATTATTATAAAATTCCAACTTCCAGCTGACCCTTGAATAATTGGTTTTGTTGCAAGGGTTATTTGAGGTCTAAATGAGCCCGATGACATCTGTTTAATTTTAGATGCCTGGAAAATGTTCTAAAATTAATGAAATCCAAATGTATGACAAACTAATAGAACAATTTTATTTATTAAAAAGCCGGTTAAAAATAATTCTAAACATTTCACGAAAACAAAAGAGGTGAATGGGATTTGTCATTGTTTAAATTGTACTTATTATATTACATTTCAGTGAAATGCCCTCTCGACCTTCCACAGTTTGGTCGATTTCCTCGTCAGGCTCCTTCCAGCTAATTTGCCTTGACATAAACAAAAAGAAAAGAACTCAAGAATCAAATGCAGTCGTCCAATATTTGGGGTCTCGGTACTGATTATAGCCAGATACAAATAAGAATGAATGGAACTTGCTAAAGGCAGGACCATGTTATTAATTCTTCATGAATATTTGGATGGTCATGGGAAATGTATGAAGCCACACAGAGCTGAAACGTGTTACAAAATGTCGTTTGAGTGCTCGTTCCTTTTAAAAATGTGTAGCTGAAATGCACAATTTGTCGTTTTCCTCTTTAGGAAGTTTTACTTTGCGTCTCTGGGCTGCAGAAACGTTCAGTGGTTTAGGTGAGCAATCACAAATCATGAATGAGGAAAGGTGATTTATCCATTTCATGCATTCGATTTGCTACATGTACTCTTTCAAAAGGAATGCTTAGCCAGAGGAATTACACAGACATCACGGATCAGCCAGGAGACAATTTCCACTAACATTTGTAATATTCTCAGTGCAACTGGTGCCGGAATTCTCTTTAACTAGCGCCTCTTGTGTGGCTTAAAACTCTCCAAAAAATACAAATTACAGTCTGTGAGAACATCGACGCACACGTATAATTTATGTCTTATAGGAAACGAGACAGACCAACCTGGGTTTTTACAGTGCTTTTTCCAGAATCACCTGGGTTGGGGAAGCCCTTCCAGTCATCTACCATTTTGTACACTATGGGACTGTGAAGCAAATAGCACATTGGGCAGCATGAGTGGCTCTGGAGGTAAACACGGTATCTTCAGTGAAGTAAGTGATAGTTCTCACACAATTCCACCTTTGAAAAGGAAATTAAACATGAAAGTATGGATAGAGTCAGCCTCAGCCTAATGGTGCGTCTCAGGAACATCTGAAATAGACCATTTAGGAAAGGCTCTACTACATAGAAACGGAATGTCCCCAGGATAGGCTGCATGTTTGTGCTTCATTTACGGCTTCACTCAAAATTACAGCGTCTGTGGCCCACGTATGGTACCTGGGAGGTACAGTGCAGGGCATCTGGATGAGGTGTAGTGCAGCTGAATGAGGGATGGCCATCTGCCACTTTTTAAGTTGTCCTCTCTTTCTGGAGGGAAATTCGTAGTTGCATTTCAACTCAGCCTGCTTTTGAAATATCCAATTTTGAAAATCTAACTTGGGGGCTAGGTATCCGGTAGCCTCTCAAAAATTATGGGGAGCAGCACTGCTGAGAGAGGGGATCAAGCTAAATAGCTCCTTTTGTTTCCAGCCAAAAAAATGTAGATAAAATCATTAATGATCCTGAAGAGCCATTTGTGCTGATAGTGAACCTTACATGGAGGCAGTTTGGTTTATGCATGTGGGTTGTGGTTTGTTGGTTTTTTTTTACAGTCTACAGATGAGATTTATACCTATCCTGTTTAGAAAAAGCCAATGAAGAAGCAAGATTGCAAATGTCTTCTGGCACTAGTTATCTCTCCAGTTATTATATTTGAGTTCTTCCATTTTTGGAGGCTTTTTTATTTTTTATTTTTATTATTTTTATTTTATATATATATATTTTTTGGGTTGGTCTTTATAGTACCGTTTTGCACTGCTTATTGATAGGCTGATCGGAACACAACACACATATTTACACTCGCTCGCCTACCAGGAGAATGCCAATGTTTACGCCATGGAAAACATATCCACAACACAACTTTGGATATACAGCTGACTGGGATGCTGGAGATCTTAAAAGGACAATAGAAACTATGACATCTCGGGGGTCACCTGCCAGGAAGTATTTTACTAACTTGAGCCCTATTTATCGATGGAACAAAAAGGGATGCACTTCTCTGTGCTGAGTGAATAATTGACTCCTTGGTTGAAGTTGCCAGATAAGATCTGCTTTTGTATTCTGGTGATTTACAATTGTGCTGAAGGTTACCTTGCTTTCTAGGTAGATGTTACCCCCAAATGGTTGCTTGTCATTTATAAGTCAAAAATTGCCTAACCTGTTCCCATGTGTCTGAATTCTGGTGCTCGAGTTTGCTACTTTCTCAAATAGCTGAGGGTATTTGACGAGAATATTCCACCTTGCATGGAAGCTGTGGGCAATTTTTCGTGAACCTCCAAGATTTCTGTTGGGGTAGCCAGAACCCACTCTGGTGCCTGAGAAATCTCCCAGGTTCTCGAGAATCAGTGATCGACTGCTAGCAGTAAATTAGGATAAAGCTGACAAATACAGAAAAGATTGGTGGAATCGTAGTGATCAACATCATTCTGGAAGCTGGCTGTATTTGCTATACTTATATCTGATAACAAAGTAAAACTATTTAACCATAGTTTATTGGACATTTCTCTGTAGTACAGGTGCTGAGCTCCAGATAACTGTGTTACGTGGCTCAGTGCTTAACCTTATCATTCAGTCATTTTTAGCTCAGTTGACAGAGGGATCACTGGTGTAGCTGTAATTGGAGTTTACAATGTTTGCAAGTATTAGGTGACTTGTAGCTTAATGCCATAACTATAGGGACAATAAATTACATGGTCATTAGAGGGCTTTAGGTATTCATATAGTATTAAGCATAAGGAGGACAGTAACATTTCTCTAATAACACATAAAATGTATATTCCAATTAAAACCATAATAGGATAGACCTGGCATTATATTACAGCCTCTCATGAATTTCACTGCTGAGAAATTATTACCGTTAAAATCATGGTTTCAAAGACTTGCACACAGGGATAATAAATTCTCCCAGGCAGGTTCAGACAGAAGCGTTGCGCCCCATGGAGGAAGACCGTGTTTTAAAGCTGTGAAAATTCAGCTAGTGAGCATAGGGTTGAGGGGCTGGATTTCTTGCTTCCCTTTTTGTTCTCCACATTTGCCTGACTCTCCAAGCCAACTGAGGCTTAATTAAAAGCAATTGAGTAAACAGAAAGCAGTCAAAAATTATATTTAGAAGCTTTTGTCTTCTTCTTGAAGCAGTTCTGCCACTGTACGTTACTTTGCTGTGTTCTTGGAGATTCCTTTGAAAGGCTGTTGAAATCATCTTATTTTCAAATCCCAGGCTGTATCCTGTCCCTGGTATGTGCAGTGTTTCTTTTACAAAAAGGCAGATCCAAAGAGGGTAGTCAGAAGTGGACTTTGACTGGGGAACAGTTTCATGCAATATATTCTTTGGTTTTAAAATACAATTTTTTAACCTCTCTTTTCACTCACCATTGACGTCCCCAAGGACAGCACACAGCTGCTACGTGTGTGCATTCAGACCTCACAGCTTGTTAAATTCATTATCCCAAGGGTATGTTTCATTTATGTTTGTAGGTTCTGAGTCCTATGAAACTCAATCATTTGCTTCACTGCAAAGAAACAACTATGTGCTTATATGACCTTCCAGAAGAAGGCTGCTGGTCAGAATGGGACCCCCCTTCTCTATTTGAGATTAGGCCTCCTTGTTTGTTCATCAGTCACTTCATCCTTGTAAAGCTGTAAGAGATACGGAGCTGTTTGGAAGACAAACTGAACTGTGCTTCCTTGGTCAGTTCTTCACCCCTCTCTCCCTGCCCATCCTGCAATAACCTCCATCAGTCTTGGTTGTTAAAATGGTTATAAACTTGCTTTGAGAGATTATGGGTTTGCATCACAGTCATACAAAGATTATTTGAAGTGTGGTTAACATGGACTTGGAATTATCTCCCCAAGCTGTTTCACAACAAGCAGAACTACTAAAGACCTCATTCCAGATTGTTAGGAGATTAGAAAGGAAAGTTAAATGGGTCTCCGGGGGAAAAAAAAAAATCAAATACCTTTTAGAAAATAAGAATGTTTCTTGAAACACAGTTGCAGGAATGGTTAAGAGACGGGTTGACTATTATTCTTCAGGCACTTTTGGCACTAGAAAGAAAACAACGACAAATCGGCAAGGCTGAAGCCACCACCAAGACGAAGAAAATATCAGAGCCCTGTAGTAGGTAGGAAAATGCTCTTTTCCCTAGGGATTGCAGCAGACAAAGTGGTCTGTCAGGGGATTCATGTCCTGGTAGCTCTGGCTTTGAGGCCCAAGTTGCTGATGCTGAGGACACGTTTTGCTCACTTGGGAATGAAGACATGGGGCAACTGTGCCTCAAATCTCTTCAAGCACCAGCCGGGGTGTAAAAATTGTTCTTCTTGCACTGTTGAGGACTTGGAGGAATGATGTAGACTGGATAAGGCCAGTCTGCTGTGAGTCACATCCCTCTGCCACGTCTCTGTAATGGACCCCCTCCCAACTCTATGAGTTGAAGTGCAATCTGCTCTGCTCTTTAGTACAAAAGTTTCTGGTATATTATAAAAATAAACAAAGTATAGTCTACAGTGCACAGGCCAAAGATCTTATAGTTGCTGTAGGAAACATACACAACTATCTTCCAATGGAAACAATGTGATGTCTTCTTGCATGTCCAGACATTTTTCATTCTGTCATAACACTGTAGTCTCTCCACTCCTCTTCATAAGCCCTTCATCCCTCTTTGCTAATGGTTTACAATATAGGACAATTTAACTGTATATGTTGATGTAAATCATGTCACCTTCTCTGTGAATTATATAAAATAATTCATACTGAAGAACTCATGGAAGGGTTTTTAAAGCTGCAATTAATCTGCTCTTTTCCATTACTCCAGGCAAGAATAAAAGCCAGATACAAATTTTGCTTTTTCCCTCGGAAAGGAAAAAATGCAGTGATTTAATAACTGAAACGAGTAGTTCCGCTTATTCATAAACTGGACTGTACAAGCTCTGAGGAAGGCTTGTTAGTCCAGACAATCTCCACTGATATCAGTGGAACTACAGACCACAGACAGCACAGTTTATGCTTGTTTGTAAGGTGCCAGCTAGCCAATAATATTAAAATAATTACAGATAAAGCCAGCTTCCTATCAATATTTTGACTTCCTGCCCAGTCAGAAAATCATTTGATTTCATACCATGTCACTTTTGGTGCTTATACACTTGGAAGATGCCCCTTTTCCCATCCATTTATGTATTAAAGTGGGTATCGGTGAGGTTGCACCAGGCTGCATTTCATTCCTTGCCATGGGCTAGCTAAGCTGTACTACAAACACACGAAAACTCTGGGTATCTAAGACTTCAGCTTGTCATTGTGTACAGCTCCAGCACCCTTGGGGTGGCTGTACTGAGTGGTACCAGTATGGCTTTCCAAAGTGCTGTGACACCCATGAATTCCCCCAGCAAGAGAAAGGAGGAGGTATGGGTTGGAGAAGCCGTATTACTTTGGGAGTAGGGAGTGGGGGTCCTGCCCTGTGCTCAGCTGGAGGCACAGGGCTCAGATTGGGCTGGCCAAGATCATCCACTTCCCTCAACCAGCCACTGTGGCTATAAGCAGGAATGACCCTGCAGCTTTCCCAGGCTGGGAAGGAACAATTTTGTAATCTTTACATCCTTGTAGTTATTTGGAAAGTTTCCAGTCTTCTTTTAGAAGGGCCATATTTTATTCAATTTCTATTTTCCCAACCTCCAGTTACCAACATTAGCCCACAGGGCTGGCAGATTTGCACTTAAGATCTGATATTGAAATATGGGCACTTAAGCAAGTATGGGGCATTTAAACGGTCCAATTTAAGTATATGAAATAAGACTTTCATACGTTTTTTCTCAACCTCACCACCCAAACGTGAGATTTAGATACCCATTTAGGTGGCCACATCTGAGAAACTGGCACTCAAAACATGTACAAGCTCATTAAGGATGCAATTATGGTCACCTAATTGTGGTATTCTACAGAGGGGCAATTGCTTGGATTTCCTGTGGGGAAAAATGAGCATACGGCCGCTACGGAACAGGAGAACATTCATACTGTGTGCAGCTGTATGCACAAAATGCACGGAAAATCCTTGGTGTGGGGCATCTCCCTTAAAACCAGAAAAGAACAGCTCCAGAAACTCAGGTATTAGGAGTTAATATTAAAATAGCACGACTTTTGAAATCCCTCCTTGTACTGTCACTTTAAATGTTTTATTGATTAAGGCCTAGATTACTTAACCTAAAGCCCTATATTTATATTTAGCCAAGGTAAGTTATGAGTCACGAGTAATCCTTTTGATCCAGAGGTTGCCATGGGTCACCAGAGAAATGAGTTGAGTTATAATATCCTAGCAAACTAGCTGTGTGTACAGAAGAATAAATTAAATAAACTCTCCTTTAGAAAGCCTCGGCGATACCATACTCTGTTTCTGTTTAACCAGAAAATGTTGTGTTTGTTTTCTTTTCTCCTCCCATCTAAAACCGAAATCTATTTGTGATGACAGATGCAAATATGGTCGCTGATGTTTGTAGCCAGCTGAATTGTCTTTCTGGTAAGGGTGTCAGCACTTTGCTCTGGAGCCTTAGCTGCTCCAGCAGAGAACTGTAGCCTTCAAAAACACATGTGAACGAATTTGACTCAGCTTACTTATTCGTCTTAAACTCCAAGTTGAAGTTGCATTACTCAGGTGTGTTTGCATCTCTCTGGTCAGGTCTGCTGTCGGCTACAGCTGCAATTCCAAGTTGATCTTCATAATCTTCAGAACTGGTGAAGTATGTGAAATACAAGCTTGGCTCTAAGTATCCCCCTATGCCTGCAATCTAAATCTAGCTGTAATGCACTAAGTTATCTAAGTTATTTCAATACTCAGGCAGGCCAATCCTGCCGACCTTAATGAGAATAAGATTTTTTTTTTCTCTCTTTTTTTTTTTTTTCTTCCCTTTTTTCTTTCTTTCTTTCTTTTTCTTTTTTTTTTTTTTTTTTTTTTTTAATAGTCTTTGACCCTGTTAAGCAAGGCAGTGAGTACCCGTAACTCCCCTTCAAATCCTGCAGGCCTGTTTTTGCATTAGCATCCCTGCCTTACAGAGATTGCCTGTGTCAGCACTGGATGCAGAGAGTACCCTCAAGGACTGTGTTGAGTGCGCTATGTGTCTGCACAACCATTCCCCATCCACACATTTGGACCTTGCACATATAACAGTACGCGAAGAGCGAGGTCTTTGCACGCACCGGGGAAGGATGCAGCGTTACTCTGGAGCCCAGCACGAAGCTGTGCTTGCAGGATCCCTCTGAACACACAGGAAATTTTGTCTAACGTTGCCTTGCTGTCAAGTTCCAGTGTAGAAATAACTAAAGTCATAGGTCTGAATTCACTTTGAACTGAAACTGGTATCATAAACTAGCAGAGGCTTTTTCTTTACTTTCTTTGGTGTGTTTTATTTTTAAAATGTGTGCATATTTCCAAAAAGTATCTTGAAAATTTATCACAGAAATGGAATGCCTCCTGGCTTTTTTGAGTGTCATAGCATAAGTTGATGTCCTTGGTCAAATTAGTGTTGGCGGTTGTGTACAAAAACCATGTAGGAGAGATTGAAATTGATGTGACTTCCCTTCCAAATCAGGTAGAGCTTCCCCATATGAAGCTGGATGTCCAGAAGCTCAGGGGACCATGCACTGGGTTCTTTTGACTCAGTCTTGTAACCTACTGGGAGGGACATTGAGCTTTGCTGGGCTTGCTCAAAATATGAGACTCTTCATCGTTGTCAGAAAACAGATGATGAGCCCCAGATGTTCAACACTCATGGATTACTAAGGAAAGCAAATAGAGAGAACAACTTTTAAGGACCTGAACAATAAAAGTCTGGTCTGGTTTAGGTTCCCATCTTGCTAAGGGAGTGAGTGCCTGTTCATATCCAAGTAAGTGTGGGAGCACCAGGCCTGTAAAATCATTAAATTAAAAACTCTCTGTGAGCTGGGACTATAGATCACATGCAAGCATTGCAGCTGGCTGTGTATAACTTCAGCCTCCGAGTCTTCTCACAACAAGCACTCCAATTCTATAGCAGAAAAATCAGACTCACCAAAGAATCTGCATCCCAAGAACTGGGGGAGACTGGGAGCCCTCATGGACCATTGAAAAGTGTGGGCCTCAAGGTTTTTGAAGGACATTATTATTATCTTTTTATTTATTTATTTGCTGTTCCATCCATATCAGACAGAGTGCGGCTGTGTAATTTAGTGGGCTTAGTTGCACTTGGTCTTTAAGTATAACTCAGTGAAAGCCTTGACCTCAAGAGATTCCTTGTTTCCTAGTGGTCTGTTTCTGAAACAAGAAAATAACAAACCATGCAGTACTTTAATATCCCCATTCAATGAATGGTTCCGTAATGATAGACTCTCCAGTATCCAGAGATGGAATGTCCATTTGCCTTTTTTTTTTTTTTTTTTTTTTTTTTTTTTCACATACCAGCAACATTTTCTTGTTCTAGAGAAACATGATATCTAGGTATCAGCTTTAACCAAAAGTTAAATTGGTAGACCAAAAGTCTGGCAAAAGAGTTGCGTGCCTTCCACCTTTGTGTACAGCCGAGGAGCCCCTCTGTTTCTTTGAACAACTTCTTTCTTTTGCATTTTTTTTTGGTGCCTGATTGGATAGTCTAAGATTAAAATACAGAGGAAGAATTCAACAGATCTGATATGAATCTCACAAAATTTTCTGCTTAGATATTTCATTGAGAACTCTATCCCAAATCTGAATTCCTGTATTGCAATGTTCAGTTTTACAGGTTAATAGTTTGTTACTTGCTTGAACACACAGGAACTCATTGGCAATTCATCATTCTGCCTTAGCTCCTTTCATTGAATAGGCAGGTCCTGGTACATCTGACCTTTGCACAGGTTTAACGTTTCCCCTTCACACCTTCAAGGCTGAGGAGTTTGACTGACATCAATAATTAATTTTTGAACAAATACGACACACCTTTTCCTATGGTTCCTCTCAAAGATATGAGTCTTTGTGCATCGCAACAACAGGCAGGTTACAAAGGAGGGAGTCCAAAGGACACTGGTGGGGACTGAAGTATAAGACTCAGCCTGCTCACTTCTGCTATTCGGTCATGTCTTTCTGGGTGCCGTAGACAAGACAGAGAAGTATGTGTGTGCACTGCAAAGTTCAACATATTCAAGACATTTTTCACCAGCTGCATTGAACAACTCTAAATGACTGCTTTGGGCGTATGTAATAACCACAACGGGCAGTTCTGGAAGCAGAGTTAATTCAAGTGACTGGGTTTGCATGGAAAGCCAAATAAAAAAAAAAAAGATCCAGTCAAAACGTTCACAGGGAACAGTTTGAAGGAAAGGAGGGCTCAGTGTGGAAGCTCCACCAGATGGTTATGCTGTTCCTTTGCTATTCTGTCTTGAATGGCTGGTGCTTGTTTGCAGGGCCAATCTAGCACTGAAACATTGTACCTGACCATCTCACTGTTTTTTTAATATTACAGGTGATGTAGGTGAGATGTAAACCAATTAAATGAAAGAAAACCTTCATGTCTTCATGGACAGCATGATGGGAACTAAACACTCCCATAAAGAGGTAGAGAAAAGCAGAGAAGATGATCCATTAAAACAGAATGTTTCGTTCTCCTAAATGGCTGACCATTCCTCATCTCTATTTTATTGCTTTGAACTGGCCACCAGTGTTGGCAAAAACAAAGCTTTTAACTTTTGGAGTTTGAAAAACTTAATAAGTACGAAGGTGAATGATGTAAAGTTTGGAAAGATCTTTGTTATGCTTGCCTTGTTGACTTTTCGAACCTACATCAGCATGTGCTAGCATATAAGAAAAAGAAGCTGAAACAAGAAAAGCCACAAGTAATCTGTCACATCTTTTGTTGGCTTGATACTTCTTATTCCTAATTCTGTTCTTATCAAGGATATTCAGACTAGACAGCCAGGCTAGCTCTAACCATTAGTATTTTGTCTCTACAAATTTTGACTTGAGTCCGCCATTCCTGTGTACTAAGAATCACTAAAGTACCCCTGGCAAAAATTGGTCTAAGCATCTATCCCCAGTGTTTTCAGCTTGCAGAGTCCTGTGACCTGAATGCTAAACCATGCTGGGCATGACTTGACATTGCAGGAGACTGGTGTGGGGAGACGGGAAGAATCTGGACAACAGGTGCTCTTGTCAGCATCCCTTGCCTTTGAGGAAAGCAGAACTTACGATGCAATTTGTATTGCAACATAAATCATGGCTGCCTCTAGCTCAGTGTAAATCCTCTGGTGCAGAGTCTGCAGTTCATGTGATATGGTGGGGGCTGAGGGCTGATGGTGCAACAGATGTTGGTGAGGAGACTAAGGGACAAGTGACTGCCTCCATGGCATCCAGCCTCCAGTGACAGACAAGGACAGCTTTCTGATAGTGGCAACTCCTCAACAGAAGATGGGCCAAGATCAAGATTTTGGGAAGACTTTAAGGTCCTTCAGTTATAGGAGGAGGTACACAGATGTTTTGGAACAGCCCATTCAGACTTCTACCTGTCTATTGAGAAGCTATTAAAAAATGAGACAAAATGAAGGCAACCTGAGATGAATGAGGTCAGCCCTTTTCTTCTGTGTTCAAAACAGAGGAAATTTTGTTTGGTTTTGGACATATAGCAACACGGCCCTTCTTTTTACATACAGAAAGGGAACATTAATGTGCTTAGATGTCCAAGAGAGCTTCTGAGAATGTAGCATGTGACATTATGGGTTCTTTAGGGAGATGTTCAGTGAATACTGTTGCAGGTGGCTGTTTTAGCCTCCACATGCAGGAAGTGGGAGAGGCCTTCTACATAGAAGGAGCCTGGACTGAACAGTCTCTGGGAAGAACTCTATAGGCAGGCCTGGTGAGGAGGTCTGCGCTGTTTCTGGTATTATGTCATTAGGAAATACCATGCACATAAAGCTGGATTTTAGCAGAGGGGTCCATATGACTGTATAGTGTCTGTGGCTGCTTTAGAGAACACAGGGAAAGCCATCTGCTTCTAAACACTCTATATTTCCCTCTTGTCAATGCATACATATGAGTTTCTGGACAATCAGCACCTGGGTCTAACTGAGGTGCTCAAGTCTTCAGACAGAGCAAACTCAGCATGAAGCCAGATCACACTGGTGACTTATAAAACCCAAGATCCCAGTGTAAGACATTCAACCACCACCATCCTCTGTACTTGAGTATGACAATGCAACTATGCCATAAACCCATGCAACGATTTTGAATACTGAGGCAGAAAATCCCTCTGAGTCTTGCCGTCATGGTGTTTTGACCTCATTCTAAGTTAACTCTTGTATATATTGTTTGAACATGATGTGTTGTAATGTGCAGACACCAAAAGAACAGCAAAGGTTGATATTTCATGGCCTCTGTAGAACTAACTCAAACATACAGGCTATGGCTAGTTAACAATGACTAGTGTTATTTTCTTTCTTAAGAATATAATTCCAGAGGGCTGGAGAGGAAACTGAGAAGTAGCCACTACTCCTCTGGATGTGAGTGGATACTTGATCTGAAACAGCTGATAAAATAGCTGAGTGCTCTTATAAAATAAATCCCAGCTTCTGAAGAAGCTGCAGAAAATGGATTTTTCGCAGCTTCCACAGTCTTAGAGCAAGAATCCAGAGGATGGAGGTGGGACATGTTTCTCATCTAGTCATGCTCTTAAGCAATGTTCTTGTCACAAAACCCTCAAAAAATGGCAGTCACCTGACACTGGAACAGATGTCATTGTTCTTCAACCAAACTCAACTTCTAATACCTTTTTTTTTTTTTTTTTTTTTTTTTTTTTCCCCTCTCTTTCTTTTGTGTTTGAGATGGTTATAAGCAAAATAGAGGAGAGAAAAGAAAGTCTGGAGGAGCTTAGAACATTACTGCACATACCACAAAGAGGCACCAGAATGGAAAGCTCTGCTGAGCTTTGAGGAGCCAGCAGGCCTGGAAGCTTGTAGGCAGGGTTGTAGGCAGCTTCCCCTTTTACTGGAACTTGGAAAATTCATTAGACCTGAAAATTGCCAGATCTACTCCAAAGGGAAGGGAGAAGGGTCATGTAAAGTTTGGAGAAAATTCAAATTGCTGCTTTTTATTTTTATTTTTTTCTTTCTTTTTTTCTTTCTTTCTTTCTTTTTAATTTGCAGATTGTGAAAAATTGACCTGAGCTTCCAATTGTAAAATTTTGTCTAATAATAAAGCTGGGTGGGGCTGACCCAGGCAGGAGATACAATGATGAAGTGTTGCGCCTGGGCAGTTTCCACTGGCAGAGATCTTCTGGAAGCCAGACTGGATTTTAAAGCTCCCCGTAGGAGCGAAGCTGGCCACCGGTGCTCATTCTGTTCTGCTGCTTTGTCAGCGCTAATCCATACATGCAGCAGCACCCCTGTTATTTATAGCTGACCTATATTCGAAAACTGGTTGTGATTGTGTGTAAGAAAGACACAGAAGGCAACCTGTAGGACACCTAAGCCAGAGAGGTGTGCAGTGTGTGTATCCAAAAGGGGAGCACAGAACAGGTTGATAATGAGTTTTGAAGGCCAGGATCTGTTGGCCAGTGATTAACAAAATGAGAAACTGAGGTATAGTGCAATTAGGAGGATTACTGTGAGCTCATAACTCCTCCCCAGCTCCTGAGAGAATGATTTGTTAAACTGACCTTTTCCAGGGCTGGGCTGGAAAGATATAAATTAGCTCATAATGCAAGAATATTTTTGTTTAATAAAACTACCCCCAAATTTGTTTGGAGTTCCCAGGCTTCTCAGGAAAAAAAGAAAGAGCTATTATGTTCTACAAAAACAATGACATTTTACCCTCTGTATTTACTCTTCCCCATAGAAAATCTGCAGTAGGCCAAGGTCTGTATGACAACGATGCTTGGCACTTCTACTGTGTGTTTCACATGCCCTTACAAACAACCAAACATGCCTGGAGAAGCACTTCATTAACCAGTCACCACTCCAGCCTCCTCTGTAGTAAAACAAATTACTTGAAAGCCTTGATGATAAACAAACAAGGGTGAAGAAGGGTGGACTAAACATAGATGGAGAAAGCCACTTAAAAGCTTAAATATTAAAGCTTTAAGGTGAGCTATGAGCTGTGTGAAGCCATCTCTCCTCACTGCTTGCCCCAGCTCCTCTGGGCCATGGTACACACAGGGTTTTGGGTAGATGCTGACCAAAAGGCAATGGCCAGAAATAAGCTTATTGCTTCTTCTGTGTCCCCAGTTTAAACACTGCTTGGAGTTTCAGAGCCACAGCTCCAGGACACCGTCTCATTTTGCAGTGCCTGAGAAGCACACAGCCACAATCTGTCTGGAAAGGATAAAAATGAAGGAGCCATTTTACACCTAGATGGGAAACGGCAGTCTGACCAAGCCACAGGCTCTGCCATCTCAGTCACCCTTGCTGGATCAGGGCTGGCAAAGAGTATACAGCAAGGTGGCATATGGAGAGGTGTTTCTGAAGCTTTGGCAGGAGTATCAGTGTTGTATTTTGAGCGCAGGGCAGGAGCCATGTGCATAGACAGGCTTCAGGTGGGCTCCAGGCCACCACAGGCCCAGGCGGGGCCTGGTGTCACCATGGCAACCAGCGGCCTGAGGCGAGCCTGCGGCCTGTGCGCCTCCCTCTGGGCTTTGCCTTGTTTTGCAAAAGTTTAACTTTTATTGTCTCCTTTAGCTGAGCTGTTGGGTTGTTTCTTCATTTCAGCATTTGCTCCATGCCCTCAGAAGGAGAGGTTGCCACCATATCCATTGCTGGTGTGCACATTCTGGGCTGTTAACAGAAAATGGCTGCCCTTCCTTCAGGAAACACAGGAAAGATGAGGAGAAATGTGGCGTTGATAGGGATACTAAAATATCTCTTGTCCTTTGAAAATCTCACGTTGTGGTTTGCTTGAGTACCAAGCAACTTAATTGTTGAGTGTATTTAAAAAATATTAAGCTCTGCTTTTTTTTTTTTTTTTTTTTTTTTTTTTTTTTTTTTTTACCATGTTCAAAGAGAAAGAGCCTGTATTGGTATAATTCATTTTTTAAAGCCTTTTAAAAGTTCTCTTTGGCAACACCTCTTTGAAGTCTAATCCAATTTGCAATATATGTCTTCCAAGTTAATCCCAATTTTTTCAAGGCAACCAGTAATGTTACATAAAGGCCTTCCAAAGAATAACAAGAGTGCAAGGCACAATATAGTTAAATCTCCTGATAAGGGGAATAATTCTGCTGTTATTTACAACAGCATAAATCCACAGTCGCTCAGGCAATGGACTGACCATACAGGATATGCCTTGTGGAATCCGACTTATTTCTTACCTTTGCGGGGCTCATTCTGTATTTACCGCTCAAAATGAGATTAACTTTAAAATGTTAATTTTTAATGAGGCAGAAGTTTTCTTTTAGAAGGCTCCAGGAACTTGTTCTAGCTTGTTTTCATTGCAGAGCTTTATAGGTTTCCTTAGAATCCCACTAGACTTTTCATATGCATTTTCTAAATACATTTCTATGCAGTCTGATCTGTATTAAGTTTGATCTCCAAAAAGGGAAAGCTAGGACTTCTTTTTCTCTACAGAAGAAGACACTGATTAAAAAAGGGTGGAAAATCTGATAAGTGGAAAGAAAAATACATCAGAGGAAGTGAACTACAGGGTTGCACTACCAATCCTTAAATATCAGAAGTAGAAACCTGTTTAAGGCTGGTAGACAGAACTCCCTGGCTCAAGACCAAAGCTGGAAAAATCAAAACTAGAACTAAAAGGTAAACTTTCAAATGTAAAAATCATTAATGGAACATTTTCCCAAGGGACACAGTAGAGTCTCCATCACTTCACTCTGGTTTTATTGCACTTGACAATTTTCCTCACACAACCTCCTTCTCCAGATAAGCCTCCAGAACTCCAGCTGATCATCTGTCTTGGCTCCTCAGATACCAATACTCTTTTTGCTCTTACTAACTAAATTACTAACATAAATATACCACAAAGAGAAGGTTTTATCAGTCCATGCTGGGCTTGATGTCGATTAGTTCTGCAAGGGCTTTTGTACCCCAAAACATCTCCGTTGTTTTAGCAAGACTACTTGGTCTAATGAAAAAATGTCTCCTCAAATAACGTGCCTCTTCAAATCATGTCTTTTGAAAAATACATGCATTTGTTAAGCCATGTTTTATTGAATTTGATGCAAAAATAATTGTTTTGAATGAAGAGAAGGACCATCCCTGTTATTGCTATGCTGCTTTGGGCCTTCAAAATGGACAACTCTTCACTCGGTGTTGATCCCTGTCTGCCAGACTGAAGGTTATTCTGGTAAGGTTTCCCCCAAAGTACCTTAAGCACTGGACAATATTACTGCTTCGTCATCCGAAAAAAATCTAGGCAAGAGTGGTGTCTGGTTTGAGGTGTTGTGCATTTGGTTGTTGCACTTCACATTCCTGAATGGTGGGTGCAGTGGTATGTAATGCTTGTGAGCCAGCTTCTTCTGAGCCATAATGGCTTTCCAGGACTTTCATTATGTGGCCCATGTGTTCTCCATTATAACTCATTTTTCATTCACACGGCAGTAAGAAGATAGGGCAGTCCTGCTCATAGTTGTCTTTTTTTTTTTTTTTTTTTTTTTTTTTTTTTAACAAATAATCTCTATTTACCCTTTGCTGATGGCTCATTTGCACTGTGAATGGCATGATATGTCTAGTAATATGACCCAGCAGATTTACTGCACTACTGGCAACGTTAGAGCACCCTAACATCAGCCAAAAACCTATGATATCCAGAATAGATTAGGCGGATTGTTATTGCAGATACAATATGCTTCTACAACGTTGTTCTCAGGGTTCTTTTGGATACTGTTGAGTGCATTTGGCTATGAAGCATAAATCTATTTCCATTTGCATGTATTTACCTTGCAACGTGTATACACGATTTGTGTATGCATTATACCTTTGTACACACAAGTGGCTGTGTCTTCATATATTTGGGTATAAATGCCTACACATGTATATCTCTATCACTGAAATATTTTTCAGTTCAAGAACCCTCACATGCCATTGCAGTTATTCTCTTTCGAAGATTTAAAAGTCCTGTCCACTGAAAACAGTTAATTTTTCCCCACTTTATTTCCTGGAAGATGTGCTGTTGGTCTGCAACGTCAAGAGAAAGTAATAAAAATGACTATTGATGTGATCGAGAAATGAATGAAAAAAAAGTATCATAGATTGTAAAAATTGAAATTAGTGATGTATGGAGCTGATAAAATACTGGGCAAGGTTTTTCTTCAGAAAATGTGATGAAAATAAAGTTTCCATTAACAACATCTTGTTGGCAGGAACTAAAACATAACATTTGTACTTTTCAGCAGATACATTTCAGTGCCCAGGTTTTCCTTTTTCCAGTGAAAAGGCAAAGTTTTTAGCAGAAGGAAAGCACTGTCCATGAATTTCCTCTAGCTGGAACAACATTTTTTTTCCACAGAAATACATACTTTGATTTTATTTTATTTTTATTTTTAAATAGGACCTAGCTGTGTGGTTTTCTGGCTTCAGACAGCAATTCAAGAACTGGCTGATACTAATATCTGGCTAGATGAACAAACCTCAGATAGATTTAGGTCATATGTTGAATGCCTATTTCCCAAATTATTGCCTTGTGGCTTGTGAGACTTAGTAATGGTTCACTAGCTCAATCTGATCCCTTTGTCAGACTGTTAAACAGCTCATTAGATCATGCCACAATCTACACTGTGGGCTGACCCCTTTTTCTGGTCAAAAAAAAAAAAGTCACTCGCTTGTGATAAGCGCTTCTTTTATCAGTTATGGGCATAGTGTGTTTGTGTAGCCATAGCAGGGCTGGACATGACCCTTACTCCAATGGTTGCACAGTTATGGTTATAGACCAGGAGATCCGTAAGTCTCTCCTGGGCATGATTTTTACAAGTACTTACTGCAGGGCGATGTGAGTAAACCTTGCAATTGCCCAGAAGATCTGTACCAACCAGTGGCTGCTACGGCTATAAGACAGCTATAAGGTGTAAATGTCCTTGAGTGGGACATGTTGAAGTCAAGACAAGGTTTAAAATACTCACATCTCCTGTGGCACATCTGTGTCATTGTCACCCTCTTCTCTAGCCTTAATCACATGTGGAGACTTTCCCCCAAATACCTATGGTTATGTTTTAGTTTTCTTTTGTCTTTTCTTCTCTTTTCTCTTTTTCCTGGCTGCAAAAACCCAGGCCTTGCGCAAAGAGCAGTGAAAGAGTATCAGCAAAAGCAGTTGCTCTGCCCTTACCAGAGTTACATTTCCAAGAACACGGTCCCCAAAGAAAAGAAAACGCAACTTATCCTTTTAATTTTAAACTGAAAACTGAGATTCTACTTCGCATTTTTAGGTCTCCTTTGCCAAGAAAAAATGTTAGAAAGGCCAGTGGTTTGCAGACCTACAAAATCCACCCCGAGCTGTTCTGAAAATAAACAGCATCAAAACTAGATAGTTTTGCTGAAATATAACCCTGAAGTAATAAAACAAATGACTAACACTTTCTATTGGTCTACGTAGTATAGCACATGAAACATACATGTAAGCAACTCAAGATGAATGAGTCATCTTGACTTAATAAAGCTTACAAATACTTGCTAAATATTTGAGAAGTCACATGCCAGGAGCCTTCATCACTTGTTTTGTTAGACTCCTGCGTTGCCAAGTCAAAACAGTCAGAAATCATAAAAAGTAATCCACACAATCTGTCTGAAAATGCAGTTTTCTAGCATTATTTTCCTTGGTTTACAGCAGCAAGTCCTCCTTTCTGCCATCAAAATTTTGCAATAGAGAGCATGACTTCCTCTTCTCATAAGGTAAGCAAATGTTTTGCATTTATCAAGTTCCCAGAGTCTAAACGGAGATAGAGAGTCAGCAGACCTCACATGTTTATGTTTCTGTACTGGAAACGAGCCACAGGAAGTTGCAGTTAAAAGGCTGCTGTGTCTCGAGGTTCAAGGGACACAACAGACTTCAATGCCTTTAACATAACTGAACATCTGAAGCTCTATTTGCCTTAAATGTGAACCGAAAGTGCTCTGAACATCCATAAACAGGGCCAGAAACCAGAAGGCTACACCTATTTGTGAAGCCCACTAGTTTTTGTTTCACAACCTTGTTCTCCTATTTAAAAAGCCCTAATTACCCAAACCTGCCACCCCACCAATCTAACACCCATCCAGTCTAGAGAAACACTCTGTTGCTGTCTGGAAAGAAATCATGCAACGTACCTCGGAGCTGCATGAAAAACCTGCACTGGTAATGGGAAAAACCTGTTACTTTGAACAATTTGGGCAGGTGGAAGGATTGAGGTTTCATTCAGTAATTTCCTTTCAAGTTACTGATTCAGGTTGAACCTGTTGGTCACTAAACAGAAATGCAGTAATCAACAGTCAGCCGGGCTGCTCTTCCCTTGCAACCGTGCTCCATGAATCTGAACTCAGGTGTGTCCCTTTGGCAACAGAGATAAATACGTGATTGAATGTCAGAGGAACAAAACAAGTGGTAGCAAGGACCAAATGTTATACACGGAGCTGCTGGGTAATTAAATTGACTTAATTGACCATGGACGGATAAAATTTCTCTCGTGACCTGGCAATTGTGTTACATTTGCCATCTAAGGGTTTAATGCAGATTTAGCTCTCTGCTGTGCACATGCTCAGTGCCTGGGAGGAGTTGGTGCACTGCTGAGGGGACTAGCCAGAGGCTTGCAGTTATAAACAGGAAGAAATATCATTTGGCTTTTACTATAAAATTTGTGTCCCACAGCCTTCCTCCCCTCTGAATGCATCATTTGTCTCTGGCACAAAGGAAGAGCTGTAACATTACTGGAAAAAGGAAAGAAGTTGCTCCTTTTTGGGGATGGCTTCTCTCCAGTTTTGCTCCAGTTCAGCCTTTGTGCATTGCAACAGCTGTATACTGAACTCCAAGCCAATTGTGACTACAAAAGCCAAGTTCCTAACTGATTGATCAGCTTTCTTTCTTTTTTTCCCCCTCTTCACCCCCCAAATGTATCTAGTAATAATATATTAATCACCTTTATACATGCAGATTGTGGCTTGTCCCACACGGTGCACCTTGTTAAGGTACCCCCTGCAAATTAAGGAGGCATATGCTCCATACACAACCTTATGAAAAAATAATAATAATAATTTTTTAAAAAAATGGCATGCTGGTGAGAAATAATATTTCCCAAGCCTTTATCCAGAGTGAAAATCATGTTTTCCACTACATCTATTCTCTATTGGGGTGCTGGTATGTGCATTGTTTTCTCTGTCGAGTTGTTTTGGGGTTCTAAAGGAGGCCACAGGTTGTGAATTACAATTAATTCCCCATGTCCTGCTGTCCATGGTGCACACACACAGAAGATGCACAAAGTTAAGCAACTTGCAACTAGAAGAAAATGTACTGGAAACTGAAATTTATTTTCAAGGTTAAAAGAGTACCGCATCGGAGCTACATTTTCCTGTGAGGATGTAGGGGCACTTTCACTGCAGTCTGTGACCGTTCTGCTCTGCTCCACCTCTTCAAATGTTGTTTCCAAACACATTTGTTTTAGACAGCCATACACAGAGTCACTTCACTGTTTACATTTTGGTGTTTTAGGCACTAAAGGAACAACTAGAAATTTCTGGGCATTTTGGGAGGATCAAAACCTGAATACTAGGGATGCAAACAGGACAACACTTTCTAGATAGCCTTCATCCATTGCGTAACCCCAGTCCCCAGGACTTTGCACCTTTCAGCACACACAGGATCTTTTGTGCACAAATCAGCTTTTTATTAAGTGAACCTTCTTTTTTTTCCTGAACCCACTGCTAGTGTCTGTGGTATTGTTAACTTCCCAAATCCTTGCCTCAGGCTCTTGAAAAAATCCTGGTTTTGTACCTGTGGCTCAGTGTTGTATCATCCCCTTTTAGCTGTGAAATTTCGCAGATGGGAATGCAAAGAAGATGGAAACGTAGCAGTTAAGCACTTTTGCCTCCTTCAGCGGAGGAACCAGCTAACTGGCATCAGCTGGAACATGCACAGGGCCCTTTTGGAGCAGAAAAGGATACCTGTGCGCTATTTCTATTTGTCTTCGTGGCAATTTATATCTCCCAAGGAAATGGTACTGCTTGTGTGAGGAAGGGAAAAAAAAGCAATGACTTCTCCTTTTAGAGAGAAAAAAGTGTTCTTCCTTATTCTCGTCTCTATTTTCAACATTTAGAGATACCAATTCTACTAACTTTGTCAGTTATTTTTAAAAAAGCTTATGTGGAGAACGTGCAGACAGTTATTAAGTCATTTGTCTATTGCAACAGAAGATTAGGAAGGGTTTGATCTTCCCTCATGTAAGGGCATTGTCTTTACTCATGAAAGCTTTCCTTTGAATGTGCAGGGGTTCCTAACCTGGGGCTGGATCACACCCCCACCCCTCTCCTATTAAATCCCGGGAGAGGTTTTCCTTGTGGACTTTCCCATACATCATCCAGGCAAGAGGGAAGTGCTTGCTGCCCTTCTCTTCCCCCCACCATCATATTTTCTTCCCTGACAGACGGAGCTGTAGGGCTGCTTTGCAAGCTCCAGGCCCCCCCTGGGATCCAGAAAGATCCCCACAGGAGGCCTTTTTCTCCAGATCACCTCCAGAGCCTGCTGCCCAGTATCTCTTCGCTTTGGAGCTGCCTGCCAGAGGCTGCGCCCTGCATTATCTGGGGCTTTCCCTTTCCACTCTGGAGATGGAAAGACAATATTGGTCCATGCAGGAAGGTGGAAAAGCAGACCTTGTCTTGGAAATTGCCTCCGGGGATTTTTCAGGAATACCAAAAAGCTATCCAAACAGTTGTGGAAAAGCAGCATAACCCCACAGCAACACAAACTTAATACAGGGATTTATAAACACAGATTTGGGAATTCTTTTCTATTTTGTGGCTGCTTTCAAGGAAATACCCAGTGATACACATCAGTGACAATACGTTGACTCAATTAGGTTTTCAACTACTGAAAATCAGTGACCAAAACAGAGAGAGTAAGATTAACACAATTAGTTATTTATGAGTGTTGGAATTGCAGCGAATAAGACTCTCTTTCCTCCACTGGAATGCTTAAATGGAACGGCATTTTCCTTTTTGATAGTATCTGCCTTGGTGTCTCCTTCACTTCATTAACGGGGACACATCAAAGATTTTATACTACTGTAAAACAGTCTGAATTATATTAATACACAGTGCTGCTATATGTCTGGTTTCCTACCATTTTCAGAATATGGAACTTATTTTCATTTCTGGGTATCTTAAAAGATTTAGCACCCCTTCCTTTTTAGTAATCTTCTTTGCGTTTGCTGTGCACTATGTTCCTTCTAATAAAACAAAATATTCAGACTCCCATTTTACAAGCTTTTAAAAGAACACCAGACTCCAGCAACTTGGTAAATTCTCTTTTCTACCAAAGCTTTAAAAAAAAGAGTTGTAGATAACTTGGGAATGTGTGGCATTCTTATTTGCCTCGAAAGCCTTTGATTTGACAGTATTTGCAACCAAGTTTTGTAGGCAGTTCTTCAAGACAAGCAGTAACGGGGCTTGCTTATCTTGGGCTATGCAGCTCCTCGGTGGGAATAACCCTCTTTACATCCAATCTAAGACATTTCTTTAGCAAAATATGCCTTTGCTCCTAATGTATAATTGCACTCAGCACAGTTAAGTGGCTGTCACTTTTTACATAACAATGGTATGTGTATAGAACGGCAATATTTTTAATTCCATTTTAATGATTTCATTGGTTTTGTTCATGAGAAAGATCTTTAATTGGGCCTGAAAGGAGAACATTTTGTCAATACAGCATTATTACCTGTAATATCATAATTTGCGTTTTTAAACTTCTAATTCATTCAAATCTAATCTAATTATATATATATATATTAACAGTTACGGTAAAGTTGTGTAAGCCTCATTAAAGTCCGGTTAAATCTTTGTAACTCTTTAAGGTGACCTCACACCCTAAAATGCTTCAAATTAACTAGAAATACAGTCTCAAACAAAAAGAGACACAACAGAAGGCTTGCCAGGGAGTTATACAAAATCTAATGACTAGAAGACACATTTCCCATTTTCAACAATCTGTTTTAGCCACTTCCAAAATCTTTATTTTATTTAGTTCCTTGAGGGTTTGATTTCTACAAACTGAAATGAGTAATTTCAAAATTGAGATGTGTTGATTATTTTCACGAACAGACTTAAACCCTACATTTCTTAAGTCAGTGAAAATAAAAAGATTGAGGCTAGCTGATTACATTTATCTTACTCATTTTACACGTGGAAAGCCCCAACAACCAAATTGTGCTTTTTTAAAAATTATTTTTTATTTTTTATTTTTTTTTATATATATTTTTTTCTTATAACAAAAAATGGAAAAGGTTTTGAGTTAGGGAATATATATATATATTTTTCTGTGCACCAGCAGAAACAACAGACAGAGAAACAGCTTAAATATCAGTTGTGGATCGTAAGCCCCTTCTCATGTTAGTCTGCGCAGCTGAACTGTATGATAGCAGCTTGTTAGTCCATAGGTTTTTATTGAAATGCCTATTGAGTAAAACATAATTCATGCTGCTGTTCACCCTTAAAACAGGAAATAATATACCCATTTAACTTAATCACAATTTATATTACATGTGCATATTTCTAAACAAGTGCTGTAGATGGAGAGTTTGGTAGCAATAATATTTATGAATTACACTTTTAGTTAGCAAAGGAAAATGTGTGACCTCTTACATTTTGTTTGACATTTGAATTTGGTATCCCGTATATGTGACATGGGTGATGGATGCTTATTAACACAGCGTATAAACAGGAAATGCTTCTAAGCTGACCATTTATTAGTGCTGTATGTGTTACAATTTGAATTTTAGTTGCAGTATCCGTCTCTGACGACTGCAGAGCTGAACTGTAAGGCAGGTTTCTTTTTCTCTTGCTTGCTCCCCTGATTTAACAGAGTATAAAACAGATTTAACAGAGTATAATTTTTGTACCTCAATCAGCCTTCTTGATGGAACCTGAGTAAGTATACGAACACGCAGGCTTTCTTATGAACTGTAGAAAAATATAGTCATAAAAAGTGTAACTGCTGGAAGGATTCTGTTGAATTCGTATTGAATTTTCCTATGTGAAATAAATAAATAAATGCTCCCATGTTCCCCTTTGTGCCCTGACGTATGCGATGAGCCATTTCCCCCGTTACTTCATTACGGCAGAAATGCAGGGAAGAAGTATCATTGACTTCACCAGAGCTTTGACGGTTGATCCACTTATGATCTATCTTTTGCAGGACTGGAGACATAATAATTTTTCGTTCACACTTAATTATTTTTTCTTAAAACAAACCAAAACAAAATCTTTCTGACAAATATCTATAAAACTTTCTCAGTAAAAGATTTAATGCTTCATTTCATCAAAGCAGAAGAGACAAATTGCACGTATTTAGAAGGATTCTTCCAGCAGGGAATAACAACATAGTTTTTCTAGAAAGCAACCCCTCCCCTCCAATCTCCCTGATGGTTTACTGGGGAAAATATAGAATAATACAGCAAATTTGTTTCTCTTTCTGTATCCCATTTAAAGCCAATCCTCAGGAGAGAGAACTTGAAATTACTTTTTCTAAGCACAGACTTAATATTCCAAAGCATTTGGATAAAATTATTATTATTATTTTTTAACAAAAGCACTACGATGAACTAGTAAAGTATTTCAAAAGAAAGATTTTATTTCAAATACCTCTGTTAAAAGAGGTCCACTGTATTGTGCAGGTCAAGAAAATTGTTCTCCCTTTAATAAGTCTGTAGAGTATCTCCATTCAGATATTATAAGTAGCAAGTATAAAGCTATCTTGACTGTTACAATTCATATTAAATACCTTTACTAAATACATGGCTTTCCACATTTTGGGACCCAATCACAGGAAGGTTAGCAACCTGGAAATTGAAACTGCCAGATCTTTAATCTAACATTCTGCTTTTCGATGGAAAAAACTAATGTCTTTATAGATGAGAGTCAAAGGTTAAATTTAGTTTGTATCAAATTACAAAAATATGCTTTTGGTGAGGTTAGATTCTCATGCTCAGAGCAATTCAAACTGTAATGAAAGCAAACATTGAAAGAGATAATCCCATTAAAGATGAACTATTCACTTTAACCTCAAATATTTGGTGACTAAAATAAAACCATCCTAGTAGAAGGAGGATGAAGTTCAGCTTCTTAAGGCTGAACTTAAGCCTTAAGGGAAACTGGAACTCGATGTTATACCTCAGACTGCACAAGAAACAAAAAAGCACTCCCGTTTCTAAAAGAAAAACTGATTTTGAGGGAACAAATTAATCCATGTTCTCCTCCTGAGGTCTACACAAAACAGTGGTGACCCTTTTGATAGGATGTCTTTGGACACTGCGGAGTAAATCGTGCTTTTCTCCAAACAGCAGCTCTCCCAGTAACAGCACATCCCGCGCAGTGCTGTCGTCCAGCGGGAAGCACGGAGCAGCGAGGAGGGTCTGCAGCTGCGAGCTGGCTCAGACCCACGCGTGACATCCCACAGCAGACGTCTGTGCCTCCTCGTCCTCCGTGCCTGCCAGTACCAGCAGCATCAGGACGCCTTTCTTTCACATCGATCCCCTCAGTCATGCATCTGATTTCTGAGAGGGAACTAATTCTGCCAGAAAAGTCAGGTCTGAGCACAGAATAAAACCTCAGAGCAACCTGATTTCAGTTCCCCCAGTCTGCCCCCTCAGCCTAGCACAAGGAGGGAGTGTAGTGGGGCTATTTGCGTGGGGTTTGGTCAAGGTACAGAGTGTGGTTTGGAGATACCGGTAGTTTAAAACTACCCATTTTTTGAGGCAAGAAGCAGAGCAAAAAATATTTTCAAAACCCCAACGCTAAAGAATTGAGCTCTTTGATATAATATGACAAAGCCTTTGGCTTTCAATAAATACCAAAAAGTGTCTTTAATCCCTGAACTTCTATTGATACCCCAATGAAAACTCACTCTGTAACGCAGTCACAGCCAGAGTCTTTCTTCATTCCCAGAGGCCTAGATGCCATTTTCAAGAATTTAGGAAGAGTTTCATATTCTTGCTTTTTACAACTTAAAATAGACTGAAGAGAATTTTTTTCCTAAGGTTAAAAAAAAAAAAGAAAGAAAACAATCATAGACTGATATTTCTTTTTTATGCCAAGTTTCAGCCTGGAGAAAATTTTATGGCTGAGTTCTAATCCACCCCAACCCTGGTTTATAACAGAAATGCTGACACAATGATAACTATAGCGTTACAAATGCTGGCGCTATGATATTTATTGCTCCCTAGTGCCAGCACGGGTTAATCCTTATTAAATGCATTCATTTTCTGGCCTTGTGGAGAGCAGATCATTTAGTGATCCAGCAGAGTATGGGTCCCTGGTAGCGTTAATGGAAGATATCACACAAGACATAGTAAGTGAGGAGTCTTTAAGGGGGCTTCTGTAGGTGTTTCTCAGGATTAAGTGGCCTTCTCTGGGGGCTTGAGTTCAAATCCGGAGTGTCTATATCCATGAAATGTCTTTGCTGCATCAAAATAGCACACACACGGAGAGGAACTTTGTTCTGTTCAGCTACAAGGAAGAGTATGAAAAGAAACATGGCGTTGTCATGTATTTCCACAGTCAGCAGTGGAGCAGATCCCCTGGATTAGGAATTATCAATCTCTTCCATGCCTGGACATTCTAAATCCTCTTCTACATTAAACTGTCCTGTTTGATAGTTTTGGAAGAACGGAGCAATAACAAGAGCCCTGTTAAATATTATCTGCTAGCTGATCCTTCTATTATTTACCAAAAAAAGGGAAACTTACAGTTAAGTTGCATTCAAAATTGTTCACGTCCCTTCCTGTTCAACATGTATTTTAGCAGCACTAGGAATTGAAAAACTCAAAACATTTTCTGCATAAAACTATGCGGAATGACGGGTAGGCTTTTTCCAGAGATTTACACACTGACATCATACTTGCTGTATCTATTTGATAAACTGTAAAAAAAAATGAAGGAAGGTTTCAGATTTGGGTTAGAAAAGAGGAGGTTACAGTAGGCATGCTAGCATTTTGTTCTTGCTCTGGGTTCTCCAGTCGAAGCCTGAAATCACCTGCCAACATCTCGGCCTTAGAAGCCAGTCTGTGGACTTTAACCAAGGGGGCTGCTTCCTAGGAAAAAGATCTGTGGACAAAAGCAGTAAGCATGTGTGCAAAGTTCACAATGAGTTCAGTGAATGATCATATTTTCCCCACAATAATAAATACTTCTATAATTTATAAATGCCTCGAAAGGCTGTGGGGGATGCAGAGTCAAAGTGCCTTGACAGGAGGGAGACAAAGGAATGAGCCAGAGAGTGGACTGACTACTAAAATTCCTCATCTTTGATTTGTTTCTTTTAGAACTTGTCCCTAGAGAAAAGGCTGCACTTTCTAGAGAGGCTTAAAAAATAAAAAAGAAATCCTCTGGGCTTGTGAACAGTCAAAGAGAATTTTAAAAACCTTCAATTTGAGCACAGAGCCAGAGACTTTCTCCTCTTTTATTAAATAATTGTTTTTTAACATTAAAAAATGTAATTTATTTTATTTTATTTCATTTTTTGTCAAAGGACTAAAATCAGAGATTTGTTTTCTTCATTTCAGGCAATGTTTTGCCTTGCTACACGGGGGCTCTCAACTAAGAGTCAAAGTAACTTGTCAGAAGTACTTCAAACAAAAACAACAGTGCTCAAGTGAACAGAAAGCCATGTCTTCATCGTGGGGAAAAACATGTTTTCATTTAAAAGCCATTTTGAAAGAAAAGGGGCTAATGGACATTCCCTTGATATTAGAATGAACTGGAAATATAAATGAAAATAAAAATAACTTTATTTTTGTTTGAGTTTTCCACGGGGTAAAATAAAACGTCATGGCCTTCCCTAACAGAAAGAAAATAGTAAAATGCTCATGTGAAGAAAGCAGCCACTGGAAAATTCAGAAAGGTGCCTTCAACAAGGATGCAGAAAAGATTTGTCTCTGTTTGTCCTTCTGGCAGGTATGGAAGCTTTGTGCTGAATCATTGACTCCAGGGAAGCAGGCTAGATGGAGCGCAGGACTGGGAGGCCCGGGGCATTCCTAAGGCCCTCTGAATTTGAACAGGAGCTGGAGGAGCTGAGCGAACTGCACAACTCTTTGCGATCCACAGGAGGTGGCAGTGAAAGACAGGGAGGTCAGACACTGCCACCTCACATCTGGTGTGTCCACAGCACCATCCCAAAGAAAGGATGGTTCGGGTACAGACGGGCACTACGCAGTTGACTTGAGCTTGGTAGCCTGCCAACAGGGCTTCACAAAACTTCTGGCAGGGAGAAAGTATTAAAAGGAGGAAAGAACAGCATTAAATCCCATTGAAATATTTGCAGGGCTGCCAAGAGCTTTCATGGCCTTCTCCGCAGAACGGAGGGGGGAATTTTGAGGTTCGTTCCTTACTTCTAGGGTTTCTTTCCTTCACTTAGCACTTGGCTGCTAATTTTTTCTCTGCCTTCATTTTGAAGAAGGATTGAGCTCTACCACTGAAAGAAATGTTTTCTCACCTATTCCCCATTTGAGACAGAGAGAGATTCTCACAGAAATCAAACGCAGCCTCTTACTATCTGCCCCACCAGCACAGACTGGTCCAGCACAGCTTTGTACATCTTTGAAGTTAGCAGCATAAGTGAGCCAGGTCTTTTTATAAGGTTGCATGTGAAATTGTCAGAAGAATGAAACCATTTGCAGATGGTGGAGTGATAAAGATGGGACGGTATCTCACTTGTATTTGCCCCTCATTTCCTTGGGAAGAGAAGAAAAGGAAAAGGGGAGGAGGGAAAAAAAAAAAGGCAGTGGAAGGAAAGAGAAACTCCAACAAACGAAATTCTTTTGACAACACAGTGTTGAAGGAGTAAGTGAGATTTCTGGCAAAACCACCAGGACTCTGAAGACAAGCTGACTGCTGCAGTATTTATTACTTTGCTTTGATGAAACCTCTGACATCAAGGACTTTCTTAGTGACTGATTTTTGTCAGAATAATGCTGCAGGAACTGAATGTGACAGATGATTTTTTTGGACATGAAGCCTGTGCATAATGGCATGAGAAAGAGAACATAAAAAAGTCTGCCCTGAAGCAGCTTAATGTGGCCCTGGAGAAAAGAGCTGTTATCACTGCTTATTGATGTAGTCGCAGCAAGAGAAATGGTTACCAAAAAACGGATCTTGAAGTCAGACAGTTCAGCACGGGGCAGATTTTGTGAGAGCTGTGCTTCCTTATCACAGCCTGGCTGGAGGAAATCAGGCTGAGGAATGTGCCTCCAGAAAATAAAAATCGTCACGTCTATTCCCTGTATTGCAATCCCACATCACCGTATGCAGCAACAATAAATGTGTTGAGCTTGATGCACATTATTGGGCTTGTGACAACTGCGGATGCAAAATGCAATGTGCCCCTGGTTTCCCTTTGGTGGATCTGAGTGCAGTGCATGGAGGGTAAAATGACACGGTGATGTGCCTGCTGGATGAGGACTGTAGCTCTTCAAAGAAACAAAAACCTTCAATAAAAAAAATGTTTTCAGATTAGCTGTAGTATCTTACACGTTTGTGTACAGCCAATTTTTCAATCATAGTTATACCAGATACAGAGCATCTTGGGTTATCTGAAGCTAGAAAAGTTGGTGAATAATTAATTTAAGACGTAGTCTGGAGGAGTGGAGGACTTTCCAAATTAAGTAATCAATTAAAATAGTAGCCACCCTTTTGCCAAGCCCATCGGACTTTGAGATAGTAATCTTGGGGAAATGTGCAGTGCAGTCTCAGGTTTAAAGCAGATACCCATTCTGCTTGTCTTTCTGTCAAATGGCTCCAACCGAAAATCTGAGACAGTTACAGTGCTCTGCAGCAGAACTGTTATTTTTAAACCCAGAGGACACTGTAGCAGCAAATACCCTGATCTCTGGGTATGTCAGTACATTTCTGTGTGCTGTGTAAATACACCTTCCTGCTTCGATCGCACCTCATGTGGTGCAATCGTGCTTGTTTTCTGTAAGAACGCTGTGAGATTTATAGTTGCTTCTAGTATATTTTGGTGGGAAAAAAAGGTAAAATATTTTCAGGTGGCAAACTATGAATTTATTGACATTATAGTTTGGTTTGACTTGCCTAGTATTGGCTGTACCTGGAGATACGGGCTTTTTTTAACACCTAAGTCTGCCTGAATAATAATAATAATAAAGCTCAAAATTCCTGATATCTATTTATATCATAGTTGTAGAAGAATACCTTACTGCATGATAAATATAACATTTAGCAGTGTAGGGCAGTACTGCCACTATCAGGCAATAGATTAATTGGGGTATGCTGCAATCCCTGCTCTCTTTTTGGTTACACAGGAAAATAAAACTAAGCTGGCTACTAACTCTCAAAACATCTGTATGTGTGAGGTCTTCGGCAAGATTTTATAATTCATACTTTCTCAAGGAATGTGACAGGATTTCCAAGTACTGGAATGGCAAATGCTTAGAGATGTTGTAAATTAATCCATGTGTGAACCCCCCGATTCTGTTCTCATTGTTCTCTCACGAGAAGGCCTCATTTCTGTTCATTGACTCATTTCAGTTCGGCTGACAAGACAGGATTTCTCCCCGGATCTTGGTACGTTACATACACCTGTCAAGCAGAAGCTTCAAGGCAGCCCCGGGGGAGCATCTTTAAAAGACACTTCTGCAATAACAATGAACTCACCATCCATTTGCAGCCTGTTTCTCTAAAAGGATGAGCAAGCCAAGAACACTCTGACCGAAGCACTGCAATTTTCACAGAGCGTTCTCTGGAGAAGAGTGTGGTAACACCTGGGTTTGGACCTGCACCTCTTCTTGCACACCCACAGTTGAGGGCAGATCGCAGCAGAAGCCAAAGGGCAGAGCCCTGCTGCAAAAGTGGTGCGAAGGGGAAAGGCGGTTGCCTCATCAGGCGGCATCTGGTGTGTTTGCACCAGTACCTTGGCCTGAGGGAAGCAGTAAGCATGCTTCTGAAGGACGTCTGGCTCTCAGTTATACAAATATCTAAGTGGCCGGGATTTTACAGCAACTCCCCTGGGCGTTGCTGATACCTCCTAGACAATTCTGCAATATTCTGGTCCTGCTGCTCAGCTAAAACCTGGGCATGCAGAGTGCTTCCAGGAGCTGCAGTGAACAGCCTGCAGGTTCCTTCCTGACTTCTTTTCCCCCAGGACCCTTTTGGTGTGTGGCAGCATTTCAGGTGTGAACTTGCCTAACCTGTGGCAGGGATGATACACCAGGGTGTCAGGGCCTCCTTTTGTAGCTGCTGCTCCTCCTGTGCACAGGGGGAAGTAAAAGGGCCCAGGGCACTCGTGCAAGATGCTTCATTGTTCACCTGGGTGCAGGGAGACCCCCTTCCCTCCTCCAGAAGTGGGGAGTCAGCAGGTCTGCATACGGACGTCTCTAAATCCTGCCTGCCTTGTCAGGAACGTGGATACCAGCTCAGCCATGGGCTAATAAAGTAGCTGAACCATCACCCCGTGTTTCAGAAAGAACACCTTAACGCCAGCAGGACTTCACTGGCTGGCTTTATGTGAAATATTTTGTGCAAGACGGGAGGATTCAGCTGGTAGATAAACTGCACTAAAATGTGTCACTTCCTCCTATTTTGTTGTATTTTTTCAGCATCTGCTGGCCCATAAATTTATGAACTACTTTTAAAGGACCCCTTACAAAAATAAGCGTATTTAGATGGTTTATATTTGTTATATAAATATATATTTATAAATATGTATTATAAAATTTTTACATATTACATTTATACATAATACATAATATAAATTTTATATATATACTTAGAAAAACTTCATTTTTATATGAGCGTTTCAGAGGATGATATAGTCAAGCTCTGCAAAGAAATCTGGCTGACAAAGCTGTGAGGCAAAGCCCAGCTTTGGTAAATGCTGTGTTTCACTACTGCATTCCTACCAAGTACTGCTGCCAGTCACTAAACAAATTTATTGTATTTTTCTCCAAAGTTTGTTGGACTCCAGGTGTTAGGAATTTTCCTCCCGACTCTCTCATTCTACTCATAGTTTTACTTGTCTTTGAAGGATCAGATTTAGCCACTGTAGTTCATTAAGAGTTTCTAACTGTGGTCTCTCAGGAACGAAATCCCAAGGAGCTGTGGGTGCTCCCAATGGATCAGTAGACTTAGGCAGCGCTGGCGTAAGTAGAAACCAAGTCTGGGCAGGAAAGCACATCCTGCAAGAAGAGCTTTCCAGTGAGATCATTGAGGCAGTGATGTGCTGAGAAATAGTCAAAGGGAATGCCAGGAATTATTGTGAAGTGTGGCCAAGGCTAGCATCAGCGTAGGATAACTTTTGTAAAACAGGCAGGCTCACTTCCATCACTCGACACATCTGCTTGTACAAGTCTGTGTGCTCTGTAGAAAGCAGAGATGTCAAATTATATCACGTCCCTGTCCTGTTGCTGATCGATTTTCCTAAGTGGGTATTTTCCCAGACTACAGTCCATGGCTGGTGGGAAGCAGCCAGAAGCTTATTGTCAAGGCTTTTGTATTCATGTCCACCTGTTATAATGTACTATAGACTGCTAAATGCCTAGTTAAAGGTGACCTTGTTATATCACTTTTGCTGTAATAGTTACAAGGATGTTATGTTAGTGAATGGCAGGAGAAAAGTCTCATTTAATCACAAGTGAATAGACTCATGAGCTTAGAAAATCCTCTCTGGACCCAGTGTGGTTACTCATTGATTTTATTTACAATGGAGATAATTATGTACATACCCAACTCTCTGTCTGTGCAGGACCTGGTGTAGATTTCCTGTTATGCTCTTTGACTGGTCAAGTGGTGTTGCTCTTCAACACCAAGCATGACCCTCACCAGCAGAACAATGGCACAAATCACCCTGACCCTTCAGTTCGTCTGGCTTGGGCTAAAGTCGTTAACAAAAATTCCTGACATTCTGCTGGTCAAGGTGCAGTGAATATCAAGGTGCATGGATTCACTTCTTTTATTTTTATTATTTTTTTTTTACCATCCAGACCTTTCTGTGATCTGTAGAAGAGTGTTTACTAAGAAGACTGCAAACAGCGCCACTTGCAGTGTCCTCGTGTATGACATAGCAAGTAATCAAAGTACAAATTCAAAACCTTGTTGAGCATTTTTTCCTTCCATAGTTATAAAATACGAACAGAATGAGGTGCTGGAGGAAAGCCCCGGGAAAGGAGAGTTCTTCACATCAGAAACATGAATTTATTTATTTATTTACATATTTATTTATTTATTTTGGTAGCGTGCATGTGAATGGTTCAAAGATGGCTTGATGACAAAGACTGAGACCTAACTGCAAGACGGAAAACACTTTGAGGTCATTTGTTTTATTTCTGGTTTTCTCTGTCAGGTGGTCACCTTTGAGATCAAGACCTGGAAAGTTTCAGCTAGGGAAATGGTGCCAATTCCACATCTGGAATCTCATTTCTGCTGCGCACACTGTTCCCCCTGATCGGAGTTTAGGGGCTTGCTTGGGCTTCCCTACAGCTAAACGCTAGCCAGGAAAGTTGGGATCCAGATACCCACTTGGATTACATTCCACCACCACTATACAGCGTACAGGGATGCTGAGATTCCCCACTTGCACGCTGTGTGGTGGAAGACTTGCTGTCATTGTCAGGACCTTTGTGTCCAGGTGTGTAAGGATTTCCTGTGGACACTAAATGCATCATTGGGAACTGAAGCTGGTCAGAATCATTGGATCTTCCTTTCTCCTTCTCTTTTAAACATTTAAAGTGTTTATTAGCTTTGCTTACTAACCAAATTACTTTATTCGATACCGTTTATTTAGAAGTTATTCCATGTCGAAGATCAGATGCACATTTGCCTGCTATGTAGAACATCTCAGAGGAAGTAAATTATACAACTATTTTAGAGTCCCTGGTGGTAGGAGACAATCAGCCTCTTCCCTCTGGCGCAGTCTCTAGCTATTCCTGCAATCACTTCATTGCAAGCAAATGAATCAGTTAGATCCATATGAAGCAATTCTGAAACCACACTTGGCTGAAAGATACATTTTAGCCTTTTGGAAATATTTTCAACTTTCAAGATAACTATTCCTTTGAGGGGCTCTAACGACAAATCCCAAAGTGCCCGCAAGCAGTTGGGTAGCAGCCAAAAATGCCAAGTCAGAGGAAAATAATTGTTTTCAAATGGTGACAAACCTGCAAGGTCGGCGGAGAACAGAGGACCTGTGTTGCTGACTGAAGATAGCCATGTAACTCAGGGCTGTGAGTTCTGTACACTAAACAGAGCCGCACATCTCCACAGGGTGTTCAGAGGCTGCAAAAGCAGAAGGGAATTGGTCGGCACTGCTATAACTCACAGGGCAGGAATGATATTGAAAGAGAACCTGAAGACATTGGGTTTAGACAGAGTGCATGCTGCCGGTGCTTTGGGCCGCTCTGTGTTTGTTCCTCGGAGGGGAGGAAACGGTACGCTCTGTGTTTTTAAAGTCATTGCAAGGAAAATAATTTGACAGCTTGGTCTGGAGATCTCTGTGCCATTATGAAATGTTGTTTGAAATTGTCCAAGGCAATACAGTAATTACAGAGTTAACCATGTCTAAGGATGAAGGCTACTTCAAGTGGGGGCTAGGAGTTTGCCACTGGTGCTGCTCTGGACTCCTCTGTACCACGGACAGATGCCTACCCAGAGGGAACGTGCTGCGAGGGGAGCCGAAGCTTCGGGAACAGCATTGAGTCAAAACCGCAGTTGCAAGTCATGTGGAATCAGCTTGAGGGAGCCTGGTGATTACTTTCTAAGGCTATCTACATATAAAAGTCTGCCTGGTGGTATAAATCAGCACAGTTCTGCTGACTGCTGTGTAGCTGCATCCATCTATTCCAGCTGAGGAGCTGGACGAAAGCATTTAGGTAAAACAGAGGGCTGAAAACTACCAGAACACCTTTAAAGCTAATGTGCCAGCAAGCAAGAGAGGCATTCGGTTATATGGAGTAGACTTCTTTCATCTGTGGTATTTAAAGCAGAAAAGTGAACTTTAGATTCTCACCATTTTACTGCATCTGTTAAAGCAGTATTGGCTTTCAACAATGAAATGAGTATTCAGGCCAAGTGTCTCTGCAGAATTTCGGGCACTCCACGAACGGATAAAATTTCAATTGCAGAAACAAGAGAAAGTACCAGACACAAATGCACCACATATTACATTTAAGGAAAGACGGTGAAGCGGGCAGGTTATACCGTGGGAATAGGCAGCAGCTGGTGGCTGACCCCAGTGTTATGGCAAAGTCACTGACGAGGCCACAAAAAATTAAGAAAATTAGTAAGTAAAGTCTTTAAGAAACCCAGCCTTTAAGAAATCCATCAGGGCTGGTCTGTGGGCTAGCAGCAGGGAACTGCTAAGCTCTGGGCTAGGGCTCCAGGCCGGGTCCCTTGTTCCCAGGCAGACAGCGCTGGCAACAGCCCGTATCACTCTCTGGTGGCCCCTCGGGCCAGAAAGAGGAGGTATATTGGCAGCCCAGCAGGGGAGCGGCAGCCAGCTCCCCTTGCCAGAAGTCAGGTTGCTACATCGGCGCTGAGAAAAAGCCTAAAGCAGGGCCCCTTCGATGCAGCAGGCAGCAGGCTCGCGAGCAGAAGCATGGAACAGACCTGAGGCTGTGCCACTGGGGTGGAGAAGCCTGGGCCAGGTGGGACTCACCGGTCGGAGGCTGCCCGTCCTGCGGCGAGGGGTCAGGAGCCGTCGTTGCAGGGCCATCCTTGCAGGTTGGTGTGTGGCTGGGCGCTGGCACGGCCCCATGGCCTCACCCCGCAGCCACGTGTGGATGTAGCTCATGCTCTCACCTGGCCACAGCTCTTTGGGGCGCCCCGTGGAGGGTTCCTGAAGACATCTGTGCCTCGGCAGCTCCGGGGTCTGGAGCAGGCTGCAGCTCTGGTTTCGCCACGCACCAGGCTCCCTGCATGTGACTTTTCTCTTTCCGCTGCTGTTCTGGACAGGCCTCCCGTTCATCCTTTCGCTTCATTAAAAGGGCTTCAGCCCCTCCTCCAGCATCTTAAGACAGTGCTGGGAAAGGCAGCAATGACGGGAGTGACAGACAGACCTGGAGAAACTACTGCGCCCTTTTTCTTAAAGCCCTTGCAATTACCTTCTTTCTAGTTGGGAATCTCTCTCAGTGATTATCTGGCTCTTCTGATTTTCATCAGCTGGAGAGCTGCGTCTCTGGGATTATCCTCTCAGCATCCTTGCCTGCCCCTTAATGTCACAGGCTTTGGCCAGTTAGTCCAGTTATAGCTTCTCTCAATTCCAGCCTCATCCTCCTGCAAGAGTAACTCACAAATAAAGCAGAGTGGGAGTTTCCATGTTAGCATGCTTTTCTCGAGCCCTCGGGAAAGATCCTGAACATGATTTCTTCCGCTTGGATGGAAAGAGGTATTCCTGTTAGATCCTCCATGAAATTTGTCTTTTTTTTTTCTTTTTTTTTTTTTTGTTCTTTTTTATGAAATGTAAAACAAAGTAAATATTACCTTAGAGTCTCTTATTCGTGTTGCAATAAAATGAGAGACTTCCTTGGAAATAAGTTTTAAGACACAAGTCTTGTAATGTTCACATTTATTGGAGTGGAGTTCACAGCTGACCCGAGGTCTGGAGGGTTTGGAAGCAATAGCCTGTGTGAACTTCCAAGTCTTCCTCCTCCAGCACAAGGTGCAAAACTGGACAGTTATTCAGAGACTTCCCCACCCTCTGCAAGCTTGTGTGCTCATATATCTCTCATGGTACATAAAGACTGACATATTGCAGTGAATCTGCTGAGAATAGCTTGTAAAATACATCATTATATGAATCAGCCTCGTTAGAAGTCTCCCTTTCTCATGATTTAAAACAGACACAGTACTTGCAGGAGTGGAAACCAGTGCCTTTTTTTTTTTTTTTCCTTCTTCTTCCTTTTTTTTTTATTTTTTTTTTATTTTTTTTTCTCTGTTGCTGGCGTGTTGTGTTCAACCAAATGTTGAAACAGAAAAAAATTAGTTCTCTGAACTCAGGGCCAGAATTAGAAAGCAAATACTACATTACCCTGATGCCTCTCTGGCATAATTAAGGTCTCGGGTGTTTCCCTGGATATCTGACTTTCCAGCTTTGTTAATAAAATATTATTTTGCTCCTCTAAACAGCACAAAGCTGCATTCTTTGCATACTCCGAATCCCCTTGACTCTGGACCCTGTAACACCTCACATTCAGCATCCTCAGCCATTCCAGGCTTCTCTCCCCCAGCTGCTGCTGTGTTTATGAAGGGGATTATCCGACATGGTGCCTGTGATAGCAGGAGACAGGGCTCGGTGACCCAGGAGGCCTTTCTCGGTCCGATTTTATATAAGGACTGGCGTACCAGGTGCCTCCCAACCGCATGACTGAGACCCTGCTCAGACTGCCCATATGCTGGTGCAAGCGCTTGGAAATGAGCTCAGTGGTGTCAGTGTTTTACCTTAGACAAGGGTACACAGCGCAAATCGCGGCAGCTCTGGGCTAGTGGCCATATCACGCAGGATTCGTGGCAGCAAAGGGATGTGTCTTTGCTCCAAGGCAATGAAGCAGCCTCCTCCAGTCCCCTTTGCCCTCTGCGTTTAGTGGAGCACGCTGAAAAACTGCAGGTACAGCAACTTTTTACTGTTTCTCTCTTGTCACTTCAACATCAGGGAACGTATTGCTGTTATTTCTTTCAAGCCCCAGCAATGCACACTCTCTACGGCATGTTTTGCCTTACAAACCTCTGGCTGCACTCTTCTGAATAAAACGGGCTTTTAATCAAATGTGATAAGCGCAATGACTCAGCTATCCTCACTTCTGGCCTCCTGGTGCTCCCAAACCTGTGACCATGACCCCTGCTGGGATGCTCTGCCTTGTGGGCTTGTCACCAAAGGGCCTCAGAGGCTGAGCACCGTGCTACATTTTTGTCTCCCTGGAGTGCCTTCAGGATCGAGAGCACAACCACGTCAGGCCCCATGGGGTCATCAATGTCCAGGTTAGGACGTATAGGGCCCGCTGGGATGGTCAGAAGCTGCACTACCAGGGAGTGAGACAGGGCTGGGAGCCCAGCAGCTGGGAGGGAAGGAAGGACTTCCATCTCCTGTGCTCCGAACATCTGCTTGCCTCCCAGTAGAAAATAAATCCCTGTTTTTCCTTGGACCGTAGTTTGGCTGTACTGGCTAGCAACCAACGGCTGGTGCCAAGGATTCAGCACGGTCAGAAGATAAAGAAGTCTGTGCAAAACCCCACATATCCTGTTCTACCCCAGCTCAGGCAGGTGGTGGCATTTCAGGGCACAGAACAAACACATTTCCACTCTATTTCTAGCCTTGTCCACCTGTTCCCAAACATTTTCCTCATTTGTCATGACTTGAAGGATTTCTTTTTAACAGCAATTCACATAACCTTTGTGTCACCGCTGGTTCTGCCCTGACAGAAGCAGGTTGACTTCTCCTTATCACTCACTTCGCCTACCAAATGCCATTTTATAAGACCTGTTGTGCTTTAGCTGTGGTTTTTGCCTTGAGGACGAGGCAGCCCTTTCAGTGCCAGTCTTGCCTCCCTCCTCCTGGATTTGCCGGGGAGGATCTGGTTGCCAAAGCTGGGATTTCACAGCTGTGGTCTGACGGGCTTCCTATCAGCGCTTACAAAAGGAGCGAGCACACGGCAACAGCCAAATGCCCCCTTCAAGGCTTCTCAGCTGGAACAACTGCTGAGGCTTGAAGTTGTTTTGTTAACTTCTTTGGCTAATTGATAACATCTGCATCTCGCCACCCTTCCCTGCGTCTCAGGCTACTTCCAAACAGATCAGATAGATAATGCTGCGGCAGATCTCGGATTCTGTACTAGCGATATATTGTTACGCTGTCCGAAAATGGTATTGAAACCAGGGGGATGTCTTCAGATAACACTTCCTTTATAAAGGTTTCTTTCACACAGTCACAGAAACAAGCCCAGAAACACTAATAAAACTTCAGGTTATTCTTTTGGTGTTTCCCCTGTGATCATGGTCAGATAAAAAAAAGCTTCTGAAATATTTCACACTATTTTCCTCTGCTTTTCCCTACTATACCATCTAAGCTTGAAAATTACATTTAGTCTTTAAAATATTGGAATTAGCTTTTATTTCTCATTATTTTTCATTATCCTCATATTACGATAGAAGAATCAGGAACTGGTAGATGTGATATTTTAGTAAATAAAGTCTTTGTATTCAGGATCGCTCTTGAAGTCTGGTAATACGCAGTGACACCATATAGGTCCCAAGGAGACATTATGGTTGTAATGGAAATATCGTATATCTCATATCTCAGGTCTGATATATCAGCTCGGCCATAAAAAGAAACAGGATATTTGCAACTATATTTTAACAGGGATTTTGCTGTTACCATGAGAACGTGGATTACTTAGAAATTTTGGTGAGAAAACTCTTAAATGGTTTCATCAGTGTCTAGTCCCAGGAGTGTTCAGTTCTTTCGCTGATATCGAAATAGCCATTAATGCAGTGAAAATCAGAACCTTATGAGTGTTTCATGGGTGTCTGACCGTACATCGCAGACTTAAGTCTCAGTACAGGTCAGATGGTCCCTTCTATCATATTTCAGGACTCCCAAGATCAAATCTGGGCTGTGCCTAGAGACACGTGTCCGCTATGAGTTCTCTATAGCTCAACGTTCTTTCAGTTCTGGTTGGGCACAGGTTCCCTCCTCCACCTCTCAGTTGCTATTGGGATAGTTAGTGGTGTTGCTGAGCAGGGCCCGGAGACGTCTGCAGGCCCTGTGATGTGCAGAGAGCTGATGTCAGCCAAGGCTCAAAGACTCGAAGTTGCTCAGCCAGCCAGGACAGCCTCATGAAATTTCTTGTAAAAGGAATTTCTCAGGATTCGGAGAGACTGGTGTTACATAATCCTTCAGAAACAACATTTGACACAGGATAGGGCTATCCCCTTTATGAAGTCCCCAGAAGAACCCAAAAGATGCTATGAGAACTGTTATTACTGCAATTCTTTTATTTTGTGCCATTTCAGCATCGGTAACATCTACAAAAGAAATGCAGATAAATTCCCAAACACAAATCTCTCATGACTTCACCTAATGCAAGCTCAACACATTTGGTCTTAATCTGAGTATCTGGGCTGGGATGAGTTCTGCAGAGCTGTAATAAAATAAATATTTTCCTGCACTGAGAATGGCTCAGCAAAAGGTTCAAAGTCAGGTCAGCGCAGAGTTCTTTACCCATGTTTTGCTAGACATGGAAATTTATCCTCACCTAAGGAGCTGTGAAAGCTCCACACCGGCTGGTGGAAGGGAAGGGACTTAAATCAAGTATCTCCTGCTCATTTTAAACATCAGATTCCATCAGAATTTGAGGAAGGCTAGGCAATAGGTATAGCCCCAGATTCTGGAAAGGAAAACATTTCCACCGGAAAAGTTAAAAATAAACGAATGGGGAAATTTCAATAGAGCTCCCTTTCCTGCTCTGCCCCATTCAAATTGGGTTGCTTGCAGAAACAAAGGGAACAAGCAGCCTCATTACAGCAGACTTGTCCCAGGTGAGCAAGCATGAGCTACTCAACAATTACCAATACAGTGAGAGCTCTTTTAATTGGTTGGTTGGTTGGTTGGTTGGTTGGTTTGTTTTTCAGACAAACACAAACCACCTGTTCTGCCATTTTTCATGCAGGAACAAAAGGAAGCATGATTCCCAGGTACAGCATAAAAAGGAAGGCAGAGAGGGTTAGGAGGATGTTTGTCATTTTGCTGCAGCATGTGCTAGAGCTTGAAAACTTGGTGACCAAGCATTTTATGTCATCGTGTGACTGAGGCAGAAATAACATGAAGAAATGAAGATTTCTCTAAGGTTAGTAGTTTTCCATTTCTTTGCAGTTGCGATGTTTGTTAGCATGCTATAGATGAGAAGAAGTGCCCATCTTTTTGTTAGGTCATTCCAAAGCTGTTCCTGAAGCAAATGTCACAGTGTGAAAGCTCTCATTAGTTAGGTGACTCTCATCACCTTTCATACGGCCAGGTGCTGCTGGAACTATATCAGCATAATTCCCTTTTAAGTCAGTGGGAATTGATTGTGAATCCCTGATATAAAATTCTGCTTTTAAATGGTGGTTCCTTGAAGTAATATGATCCAACATGTAACCTTTAGAAAAGTTGATGCTCTCCTAGTGTTAGAAGTGATCCATCCTCTACCTAATTGTACGTTCAGTTGCTGTTAGCTCTGTTTTGCTAGATAGAAGTTCTCTATTTCTCATTTCCAGGCTCACACTAGTTTATAAAAGAACTCGGGAGTCTGACCAAACTTCTGAAGAGGACTGTGGGCTGGGCTAGACATGGATGCAGGAGTTCTAGTTCCAGGTCTTGCATCTCTGACTAATTATTAATTGTTGTGAATCAGCCTTCAGAAAGGTCAGCCATAAGCACCCCAGATTATCTCAGCTCAAAGCAAAGGTATCAGGTGCACCCTTACAGACCCAGGTTAGCAAGAAAACCACCATGTGCTCATAGTGGAAGTAGAGGACACTCTACACCTGGACCCAGAAACTTTACCACCCATTTAAATTCATCAAGTGCAGTGGAAGTAATCTTATCCCTCCTGGTGGGCTCCAGCTCTCCTTGACCCATGGCAGAGCAGTTTACTGAGTTACTGCAGAGGCCGCTCAAGGAGGAGATGTCTCTCTTGGTTGAACTTACCACAAACATCATCAGCTGTGATGTCTTTTCAGAAGAGGACTTTTAAGGAAAGATTGAGGCAAGTATGTATTGTTTGTTCCCTGGCTGCCAGTGGAGAGGTTGACGTGTCCTGTCCTTGCAGAAGCAGTGGCTGGTTAAGTGAAAGTATTTCTTTATGGCCACTGCCATTTATCCTTTTATTTTGAAGCAGCACTAATCTCTCTCCTTTTAGGGTGTGTCAGTACATTTACAGACTATGATAAGTTGCCCTGAATTGAAGGGTTTACAACCATATGTATATTTTTTGATTTTGGGACACATATAGATCATGTTAAAAACCAGAAGTCCATTGTTCAATCAATCAAGTTAATCCTGGTGCTCCTTGATAACTATAGCTATCGCATTTCAGAGTGATTTTACTGGATATTACTGGGATTACTTGTAGTAGCCACTCAGTCTAGACAGGGGTTTCTATTACAGTGAACACAGACAAAAGGGTAAGAAATATTAATGCCCAACATCCATTAACCATGCACAAACTGCATATCAGAGAGTGGATCCTGTTCACTTGGCTGTGGTTCCCCTTCCCTTTTGTGTATCTCTCAGGAGGGCACTGGCTTTTTTAATTAAAAAAAAAAAAACAGGTTTTCCTTTTAATTTTAAAGGAAAAAAGGAAAAGAGCTGCTTGGAAATCTTGCCATTTAGAGATAAGGGGAGTTGGAGATCTCTTGTTGGACTGTACCAATATGGAAAGGTCCACGTTTTGGCTTGAGACCTGTCTTCATGATGTCCTGTCGCCTATGGCCTCTTCTCCAAGTTGTGAGCAGAGCTGTGGTCATCCTGCTGAAATGGACAGCTTAGAAACTTGTAGGAGCTCTGAGAAACCTATCATTGTGAGACTATGGTGAAATCGATCCCAAGACTGTCATCGGGGCCAGATAAAATTATACTACCCGTTGTTTCTGAAACAAAGCCACTTAGAATGAGAAGCACTCCAGGAATGCTGGTCCTTGAATAAATGTAATGTGCCAGTGACATGTAGTTCCCACCATCCCTAGGAGATAATTCTGCTGCAACTAAATTAAGACAGTTGGCTGATTAAAATTAGATCTAGTTAACAGGGCACTGAGTGAGGTAATGAAGTTAAACTTCAAAACATTTCAAACTCTCATTATGTTATTCCACATGTTCAGGCTCATAACACATGGACAAACATTGTATTTGCTGCTTAGGCTGCTTCTTGTGTCCCAGATGTTATTTTGGGTATGACATATTTCAAATTGTTGTCAAACTGCCTGTGATAGCTAAACTTCCACCAGGTCTTCCCATGTACATTATGGGTTAGGGGAACAGTAGAAACACTTAAACACTTCACGTATATTGCCTGCTGTACCATATTCACTTGCCCAGAGATGATGATCTCTTTCTTGACATCCTTTTAAGACTTTGGGAATTAAAAGCGGACTAGCTTGCTGTTGGGTTTGCAGATCCTGTGGAAGCAGAATCTTCTAAAACATTTTTCCCTTTAAATAACACAAATCAATATTTCCAGTTATATAGGAAGCTTGCAATTATTGCAAGATTACCTTAATCCCTGGGTTATGAGGTCAATTTGGCGCTATATGGGTGCATAAATCAAGATTTCCCTGCGAGACTTTAGGTGTGGGCCTAGGGAACATGCCACTGCTCTGAAACCACCTCCATAATCTGAGAGCTGACTTTAAAATGTTTGACTGCGGCGGGCACTGGGCAGAGCCTGCATTGCTGTAGCTGTCAGTGTCTATCTTTCACTGTTCACCTCAAATCTTCCGCAGTAAATTTGCCCATGACAGGAAGCCTTGTCTGCTGGTGGGCAAAGCTCAGCAGTGCCTTTGGTGGCTCCCAGGTCTTCTGTCCAGTCAGAGGGAAATAAGTAGGGGATGTGTCTTAATTATTCCCTGTTGCTGTAACTCACTCTAAAGCTTTACAATCCTAAAGATTTTTATATTGTGAGATGAGGGTTGTGTTTATATCCATGTCTTACAACATGGAGAAGGTGCCACTGAGAAGTTCAAGGTCCAAGCTGGTGTAAGTACCCAATTCTCCAGGTCATTTTCCTCAGCAGTTGGTCTCTTTGTATAGTTATGGGCATGTTGTATTGGAGCAGGGCTATGCAGCTGGAATCTTGTAAATTTTAGCCTTAAAAATAAATATTTGTCTTGTGTACGTGCCTATCTGGATCCAGCAGCTGAAGGTCTGCTTACCCTGATACACCTCACTTGAACTTTCATTTCATTTTTGGCTGATTCCCACTGACATTCACACCTGGCTGGTGGACGGGGTCACTGTTCTCAGACTTGCTGAGAAAGGTGGAAATGCAGGAGGCTGCTGCTTTGTGCATGGTTCTCTGTGATCCCTTCTCTCCTGCCTGCTGCTGCTCACTCCAGGCAGCTTGGCTCTGTGGGGTCAGAGGATGACTAGAACCGCTGGGAACCACTCAGGGTGGAGTGGGATGAACTGTTGGGCAGGATGATGAAAGCTCTGATATCCTCTGTGCATTTACTGACCAAGTTATGCTTCTTGATAAATCCATTGCTCGACTGCAATGTCACCTCCTTCAGTCCCTGCTTCCTGGCTGCACAGCTCAGCACTGGATTCAAGAAGCAAAATCTTTTAATTGTGTTTGTTTGTATTTTCAAACAAACACAAACCACCTGTTCTGCCATTTTTCATGCAGGAACAAAAGGAAGCATGATTCCCAGGTACAGCATAAAAAGGAAGGCAGAGAGGGTTGGGAACTCCAGAACTGCGTTGATTTACATGGCCTGAGACAATGGCCTCAGACTGTCCTTTGAGGTTTTCTGTATTTCTTTCATGGCTTCCCAAATGCCACTCAGATTCCTGCAGCCTGAGCAATCAGTGGTACTGTACTGGGGTTGTTATCTTCAGATTAAACCTTTGTTAAACTGCTGGTGGTGTGGATGCCTTGGAAGCTACAAAGTAGGAAGGAGATCATGTGTGGGAAAGGCTGGCTGATGGCATTTCATCAGCCATCTGGCTGGGAGATCCTGATCAACTTTATGGTTTGTGAAAGGCTGTTGAAGTAGAAGTTTAAATGATAATTAATGACAGCATTCATCTCAGCTGTTCTCTTGGTGAAGCTCTTGCTCTAATGTTGGCTTTTGATGAAGATATGCCATTGTAAGCTTTCATTTTATATAGAGAAAAATGCTTTTAAAGTTGCAGATTTAGAAGCTTTTACAGAGCTTAATAAAAATTCCCTTTTTGGGCAAAGTGCAGTTGACAGCTGTACTGGTACTGATGGTTTCTATTTAAAAACATGTTCCTTTCATTTGCTGCATCTTGCAGCTGCTGAGAATCTTCTGTTCTGCTTCCTCTAAGTTTCTGTCTCTTACCATCTCGCAGGCATTGGAGCAAGGGGCCAAGTGCCTTGAACAACACCAGTGGAGAGAAGCTGCTTTTAATTTCTCCTTCCCTTGACTCAGCTCTGTATGGATGTGGGAAAGATCTGGACAAGTACCAGGTATTTGCAATATAGACTTGTTGGGACAGAGGCTACTCATCATCCAGAAGTTGCACACTTCTGTAGGAAAATAAGGTCCTATAGAAACAGTGACGGTGCTATGGGACTCTGCTAAAGGGCTGTGCATGTGTCCATCCAAAGAGGACCTGTTTTCTAACACCCACCGTGAAGTCTTCATGTTCTGTCTGTAGCAAATATAAATGCTGTTGATTTAGACTGGCCTTGAAAGGACAGATAAGCAACAATAACCGGAGTAAGAGGTACTATTCTGGCAAAAAGCCACATGAATTTACTGGGTAAAACCTCTGTCTGGGGAGTCCAGGATCTGGCTCATCCTCCTGCTAGGTTTCTGGATGCCCCTTGCTTCTTGGAGGCAGTTAGCAATGTGAAGAAAAGGCAATCATGTTAATCTCCTGCCTGACTAGTAGCTGGATCTCTTTACCAGCTTAGCACTTCTGGGCCATATATCCATGTAGGAACCCCAGTTGTACTTCTTTTTATGTGTATTGACTTAGTGGAGTGCAAACATGTTAAAAAGTTCACTTTCTCCTTTATACGAGTCTATAAAAAAGCTCTTAAAATGGAGTCATAGGGTTTCAATGAGACAAATGAGTGATCAGCCGAGAGCTAGCAGTCCTTTCCGATGGATTAGGTGCTTTACTGTGAGGAATGGTAAGATGCTAATCAGCCTGGAGAGTTTTCATGCCTCCAGCACTATGTAATGACACGAAATATTATGATGCCTCCAAGTCATAATGGAACAGGCGGGTAGGATGCAGTAATAGGTATCACTCGTGATATTTGATTCCAGTTAAAACTACGTTCTCGAGTCTCTAGGCAGCAGAGATTTCTTATGCATTTATGGGAATTTGAGTAAAACTAAACATACACACACTAGCTTGGAAATTTTTCTAACAGTTATTTGGGCACAGTAATGTGCAGGAATAATTGTAAACACATGCACAAGTAGATCAGTGTGTGTTTTCAGTGACTACTTTTAGGAGGAATAACACATTAACATATTTTCTGAATTTTGCAAATGCACTGCAAGATTGCAGCTCAATAAACCTAACTTTATATGTTCTTTTAAACTGATGTCACAGTATTATATCAAGATGTTTTCCAGTTGGGATTTGGGAAGCTGTAAGACATGATAGAAGTGTTCATAATCAGATGTTTCAGCACAATTTTTGACTCACACGAAGCTGATCAAAAATCAGCTCTCCAGCAAGGAACGGATCTGTTTACAAGACTTACTGTGGAAGGGATCGATCCCACTGCCAGGGCAGTAAAACACATCCACTGCAATCGCACAGGAGCAGGTCGCAGCTTACCAGAAGGAATCATTTACTGGGCAGAACTGTTACACTTCATTTCTGCACACTGGGAGATGCTGGGTTATGTCCTGGAGCTTACATCTGCAGGGATGTTTATATTCTGTGTTGGTCACTGAGATCACAAATGTGGTCAGTCAGTGAGAAAAGAAAGAAAATGGAATATTTCATCTGCTTTCATGCCCCCCCAGGAGTGGTGGTGTTATTTTGGGGAGATAAACAGGGAAGTGTTTGGAAACAGTCCCCAGATAGCTCTATCTTTTGAGGCTTTCTACAAACATTGTGAAAACAGGAAAACTTCACTGCAGGCACCACAAAAATGCTTTTTTTCTCTGCTGGGAGCTCCTGGAGGTTTTCACTGTAAGTACTGCCTGCTGAGCTTTGAAAGGATGCACCTGAGCTAGCGCTGATGATGAGGCTGGAAATGGTTAACTAATGCTGCTCATGGGGCTAGAAGATCAACATTCATCCCTGGCACAACTCCTCAGGAATTGTGCCAGGAACCAGTAGCTGAACCTTTCCCTGAGAACAGAGGACAGCACAACTGAACGCCTGGAGTCTTAAATGGTTGCTCGTTTGTCAAGGTGACACTTGTGGTCTTGCTGAAGCACGAGCTGAGAGACATCTCTGTTACCCAAAGAAATGTGTAACCAATGGAGCCCGAGCACTTAGGTTGTTGTTACAATAGCAAACGTTATCTGCATAATTACAAAGCTATGTTCTGATAGGGATTCTTATTTAAGCCTGTTACATGCTCCAGCAAAGCAGAAAATCCCTTACTGAGTACCGTTAATAATGGAGCATTAAGAATACACTGTTTTCTTTCCTTGCTGTATATACATCTATTTGTTTTTCAAATGACTGTATTTTGGTACTTTCTAGGATTTCTCTCCTGGGTCCTGGTCTTTCCCCTGGACCTGATGACAAGAGGCAATGTCACCGCGGGTGTTTCTGGTAAGGTTCCCTTTGCCTTTCGGGGACTGGCTCTCTCCCTCCCACCTGGGTCTGTGAGGGGCTGGGACTGGGATTTAGCTGGGAGACCAAGCGTGGGGAGCTTATCAGCTCTGGAGAACGTGCATGGCCTACGATAGCCTGAGAACTTTCAGAGGTTTTCCTGTAAGGATTAAACTGAACTTTCTGGTGGAGAAATTTGTGATATGGTGCCAGAGGACTAAGATACCCCTAACTTCAGTAAAGTTTTAATTTTTAGGTAGTGCTGTGTGGAGCCAGGAGCTGGACTCGATCCTTGTGGGTCCCTTCCAACCCAATACTCTGTGATTCTGCTCTGTGATTCCTCTGGCGATCCAGTTAGTGGAGTCCAGTTAGGTTAGCAGGATTGTGGATATCCCAAGCACGGACCTCACCCTGGCAATGCTTTGGTGGTGGTGGGGATCTCTTGGGAGCCCTCCTCAGGGGCCGAGTGGATTTGTCAGGCTGGGCAGATGAGTGTGGTCCTTGCAGCTGACCGTGAGGCTCCCCAGGCAGCATCTGACCTCCTGAGCCTGGGCAGCCTGCCCAGCCCTCCCCACACACAGGCGGAGTAAAGGTGCAGCATCCTAGTGTGCTGGCCTGTGATCGGTTTGGGAAACACGAAATATGCTGCTCATGGGCAGCAGAGGCATTGGCAGAACAAACAGGCAATAATAATAAGAAAAAAGGGCCGTTATCAATCAGGCTTTGCATGCTGAGCCAGCTGGAGCTTGTACCCAGCAAGGCTGAGGAACTGCTCCTCCACGTAGAGCTGTGTGTAGCTGTGGGCAGACCTATTGAAGGAAGCCACCCGAGGGACCCGGTTTCCTCCAGGGATCCTCGTGCTGCAGAGCCCTGCATCTGGGGATGGTTTCGCAGGCTGTGCTGTACCTGCCCTGCTTCAGGTAAGTTCCTGCTAAGATGCATCTCCCCCATGCTGTAGGAAACGAGCTCGTCTCGCCAGCTTTAAGGCACAGCAGTAAGTTAAGCAATAGAAAAAGGCCCCAGAGTCAACCACTTTCCTGGGCTGGGCACTCACAGAGCTGGTAAGTGTAACACCAACATTACGTGGCTTTATTACGAACATGTGCACGCTTGGATTTAATGGCCAGCGGCTAGACTGAGCAAGCATTTAGTGCGAGTGGGAAGAGGGAAAGCATCTATTTTCTTGTGCCAATACAAAGGATGAGTAATTACTCCAGAAACAGCTGCGGTGCCCCTGAAACTACAGAAGACCAGCTGATTCCTGCCATGCCTCCCCAGCCAAGAGGCAGCACCTGAGACCTGCCAGGTAAAAGTCAGGCTCTGTGCTTTGTCCAAGTCCTTAGAACTCCACTTGGAAGGAAGTGAGCAGGGAACAGGCTTCGCTTCACTGCTTAAAGAGTTACTCAGAAAGGAGGAGGGGGAAAAAAAAATACCTGGGAGAAATATTTCAGTCCAAAGTAATATTTACTTGGGTGCTTAAAACTTTGTAAAATGCCCTGGAGGTCACGAGCCATTCATCCTGCTGTGTATTTCTCTTTAAGAAGGTGCTTGTAAGTAGTACTGGAACACATGTGTGATGAGGGGTTGCCATGGCAAACAGGTTTTGGCACTGTTTAAGACAGAGTTTTATTGCACAGCAGAATAAATAAGCATGTTAAAGCTGCATACAGTAACTTGTTGGCACATACATTAATGCTCCCAAGGGTTGCAATAACTTAAGCACCCTCCCTTTAAACATTTTTCAGTGTTTTTTCTCTTTTTATTGACTACATGCATTTAGTATTAGGGCTAGGAATGTCCCATTTCCACCCCCTTTTGAAGTGAGTAATTGAGGCAAAAAAGGAGGACTGTCTAATAAATCATAAAGGCCCATTGTGCCCAGACAAGAGGGACGATTTTTTCCTTTCCTAACCTGCGTGAGGATAAGCCAGCACGAGACCTGACTGCGTGCTAAATCCCAACCTGCTCCTTCTAGACGTAGGAGTAGATAGTGTTTGTACTTCTGATAGAGCCGAAACGATCAGAAAGTTTCACCCTGTTTTCTGCAGTTTCTGCCTTGCTGTTTCGTGCCAAGCCAGCCTCCCACCACATCACAGCAGCGAGGCAGTTACTTCAGCCCCAGCACTTCTTCAGCTACCTGTTCTGTTCCATTTGGCTCCCAGTTCGCACCAGTGAGTCCCCAGCAGGTCTGGAAATACTCCCAGCTCCAGGGAACTGCTACAGGGAGGCGAAAGGCAAATCTGGGCCTGTAAGAGTGCTCAGGATTGTAGTGCTCTTAAAGGTGAACATAAATTACTCTTTATAATGAAAGCTCTGGTTTAAGAAGAGTTATTAGTGTGTTAGGCTGGGCTTTATTAGCTCAGAGCCGTGTGGGAGGTGTGACACTGGCTCCCTCTTCTGTGGGAAGCAGTAACCGTTCCGCGTGGAGGACTTGAAGGCTGCCAAAAGCAGGCAAAGCCCACAAAATCTCCCCCATCTCCTCCCACCTCGGTTAGGTTAGCATAAAAGCACATTAGTGCAGGCGTGATCAGATAATGCCCGGCTGTAAGGCCAGTGGCACAGCGCTGCCTCCTCTCCTGGGGAGTGACGGATGGCTGAAGCCTTCAGCAGAGCTGGCAGTAGCCGTTTCCTGCTAAAAAGTGGGGAATTGGCAAGTGTGATGGGCTGAAATCTTTGTTTCATTGGTGAGGTAGGAAGCTACTGGGGAAGGATACCAAAGTAGAGATGCTCACCTGAAAAGGAGATTGTGGTCGGTACTGGCTGCTTTTATACTCAAAAGTCATACTTTGTGTGCTCCGTGTGGTTTTAGGATGAGGACTGTAATGTATTTTACTCCTAGGGCCCTTCTTGCCTCTCACTGTCTTACCAAGAAGAGCCCGCAGCCATCAACGTGACCATCGGAGCCGCTCATCTCTCCTAAACTCTTTCTGTATGCTCAGCCATCGCTGAACCACACCTGAGCTTCACGGAACAGGAGATGGGAAAAGAAAAGCTGATTATTTAAAATGAAACGTACACATTTGTAACCCTGCAGGCTGATAGGCTCATTATGAGAAATAATAAGAGAAACCATGAGGGAGGGATATTGTGTGGAGAGAAAATGGAAGGGAGGTGGCTTTCAGGTGATTTTTAGGCCTAGAAAGGCGTCTCCTGGGCATAAGCGGAGTTGAAGAGCTACCCCTTCCTTCTGGTTGTTTGGATTTGCTTGCAATTAAAGCCTAGTGGAGCTGTCAGGGGCTGTTGACAAATATATTATAGCCAACTTAGGTTAAGCGAGAATTACTTAAAATTAATCCATCCCTGCACAATATTCCTGTTTCACTTCAGAAGAATGCGCCAGGAGGAGTAAGTACAATCCTGACAATGTTCAGGGAACCTCCTCAAGGTGGAAATTTGCAAATAGGGCTACTGTAGTATGTAATGAGAAGCTGCAGGGCTTTCAATTATCCCACATAGTCTGTCTCTTTGCAGCTTGACTGACAGCTAATTATGCTGGTGCCATTTTTTTGGCAGTGGAATTTAATCTCCCAGATGGAAAGCAAATCAATCTGCCCATCGCTGCAGCTGAGGCATACTTTGGCTCAACTTTAATTTATTCTCCTAAGCCTGAGAAGGCTAGTCATTTCAAGGTGCAGAAATATCAGATTTCTTCTCTTAGCCAGGCTGGTGAGGAAGTGGGGAAGAGTTGGGATTCCGCAGGCTCCGCTGTGAAGCGTTGTCACTCCTTGCTTCGTATTAGGAAACGGCGGCATCATCTCCCCTTGATTCCTGTCCGTGGTGCCTGACAAGGAGGAAGCGTTTATGAGCTGGGTGCTAGTGATAATGGTTAAACATGAGTTGTGGAGGCATTAAGTAGGATTCGATGGAGGAATGAACTAAATCTCTGAAGAACTCAATACAGAAAGGAATTGGTGGCAATTTTCAAGCACTTTAGCCAGTGTGCAATAGCCTGGCTCCCATTGGGTTTCACGCCAGGGATATAAATACAATCCTTCTACTTACCTGCACTCTTCAGGCCTATCAATTATGCTGCTCCCTTTGGGTTGCCACTGCAGCTTTAGGTATTACCGTCCTCTGTAAAACCACAGCGGAGCACGGTATGTCACTAGTTACCACGGGCTACAGACCTGATCTTCGAGTGCCCGGGCACCTGCAGCTCCTGTCAATGCTGTTTTTTTCAGGCTAGAAAACCCAATTTTAGCTAGGATCAAGGGGAAGGGAGCTCACAAAAACTTGGTGTTAACGCAGGGAAATTGGAGCCCTGTTTTTCTGCAAACTTCTGCTTGTTTGGCTAACAAGGAGTCTTCTTGCTGTTTCAGCCTGTGCACCTCTGTTCCGTGCTTTATCTTACCTTTTGGTGTACTGTTTCTGAATTCTTAGCTTCTCAGATTCATCAGATGTGTCTGGAGAGAAACAAAGTTCCTGCCTCCTTTTTATTGAGAAAAGCATTTCTAAAAGTGCTCTGTTCAGGCCTGGTGAGTCATTTTTCCAGCCTTCCTTGCACTTGCCCGAGTACTTTGCTGACTTCACCATGGCATGTCTGGATGCTGAAGGATTAGAAGCTCTCCCTTCTAGCTATTAATATCTTCATATTTTCATATAGTACTTATAATCATGCTGATGCTGCTCCTAATGAGTCATAGAATGATATTTTGTAATTATGATAAGCTTGTACATAAGCAGCATTTGTTCTTGGCAAGAAAGCCCCAACACATTTCTGTGCCTCCCATCACCCAAATTTATTGGGATCGGCTTTTGCTTGGCCACCTTGCTTTTGTTGATGCCCCCTCTTTGCTGCAGGGCAGGATGAGCTGAAGTAGCTCAGGGCATACCCCATCCTTTGCCCAGGGCATGTCCAAGAGCAGTAGGAAGATTTCAGCCAGGGTTGTGGGCTGGATGTGAGTGCTAGGAGCCTGCTTGTACCTCCACATCTGCCAAAATGCTACATCCAGACCTCTGAAAAGTTGAGGAGCTGAGGTAAATGCAGCAAGTTTTGTTAGTGAATCTTAACTTAATCATGAAGCAGGGAGGGCTGATTCGAGTGGAATGTAACATGAGCCCCAAAGTCTAACCTGTCCGTCACTGCGCTAATCATCCAGAAGACACATCTGTGCTGCTGTTCCTAAATAATCTGCCCTCCTCAAACTGTTTTAGAAAACTAAAGGTTACACAAATGTTGTTCATTGCTTCCCTTTCGGGGTGGGGTGGGAGGTGGGGGCTGGACTTCAGGAAGCAGGGACCCAAAGAAGCAGAAGAGCTCCAGCACGACCGTGAGTTATTCCTTTTCAGAAGGGGGGCAGGGGAAAGACCCCAAATTTGCATTTTTGCTTACTTCCTCTCTAGGGCAAAATAACACTTCTGTCAGCAGCTAATTGCTTCTAAAATCCAGCCTGGCAACCTGACCATGAATGTGGTAGGGTAATTATACCTGCTTAACTAATCACACAGGCTGTCAACTTAGGATGAGAAAAGCTTTGGGAGGATGATAGCCTGCAAAATCAGAGCGAACTGCTAAAGTTACATGACTTTTGATGCACCCAAAGAACAGTATTACAATGATTTTTTTCTTCCACAGTGGAAAACATCGGTGGACTAAAAGCAGAATAGTAGTGGAGAGCAAGATTTGAAGCAGTTGATTGAAAATGCTACTGGCAACAAAATGCTCTTAACCTCTTAAAGTATTTGAATTGCTAAAGAGAGGACACTGATTTTAACCGTAGTGTTCAGGTAAGATCCCTAAAGGTCTTACCAAGAGAAGAACAAGCTGTAAAGGCACTCTGAGACTTTCTGTACGTGGCCCTCCTGAAGTGGAATTAATTTATTTTTCATGGAGCTTGCACACTTAACTCTAAGAAACACAATGCTAGGAAGACTCCCAAAGTGGTAGTGTCTTGGTCGCAGTACATGTTAGCAGGAATTTCCTCTGTTTTCTTGTTATGCATGTAACCAGATATGTTGCTTTTTAGGTTCTTGACTATATGCCATAATCTCCTTGGGCTGCACCATGTGGCCGAGTTCAAGCTTGTTCCAGGATCTTTGGCTTCTGCTTTCCTGACAAAGCCTGCTGGATTTCAGGACCTCAGAGCAGCATTCTTCAGGCTGTGGGAAATGTGGGTGAGTGCTGACTGGGTGGCAGGGCTGTGTCAGAGACCACCAACTCCTCCTCTAGGCAAACTTTCCCTGCTCCAAGTGCAGTAGGGACCAGCTGGGCAGCAGTTCAAGGTCACTTTCAGAGCAGGCTGGGTCAAAGCAACAGAATCACAGTATTTGCTGCAAACACCAAGGCTTTATGAGCCTTTGAATGAATGCTAGGAAGGAGAAGGAAGCTCTGGTATTTGCACAAAAGAAGAATACAGTGATGTTACCCATGAGATTAGCTTCAAAATTGCCACTGATTTTAAACAGGAGCAGAAGATGCTTCAGTTATGAGTTATAATGAGAACAGACTTCCTGAAAGCTCTCAGGTTGTGGCCCTGCCTGCCATGAGCATGGTGTTCTCCCTATTCAAGGCACTGTAAGAAGCACTGATAACTGTTTCTGTTCACTGTGGGATGTGATCCTCACCAGGTGGGAGCTGCTCATGGGTCTTTATTTGCAAAAGGACCTGGAGTCAAACAAGGAAAATTGCATGTCACAGGCAATCCAATGGGAGCAGTTGCGCTATTTGTGGTGCCAGTGGCTGAATAAGCAGAAAAGATTTGAAGCCAGGAGAAACAAGTCCATGTAATTTGAATTGCATTACAATTTGCTCCAGGATTTTCTTACGTGAAAGACAGAAGTTGTCCTCCCTTCATTTTGTGTAGCAGTGTAAAAGTCAGATTTGTTAAACTGTTGTGTTGTACTTCTAATTACTTTGAAAATACACCTGATCAAATGCTTTTCATGTTACTGACATAAATTTTGGGACTTAAAAAATTTAAGACTTCACATGTTACAGGAAATTCTACTATGCAAAGAGACCAAGAAGCTGTAATTTGTTGGGTACACAGTTGGTTTGATGTGTACACTCCTGTATTTAAAAATCCCCTTCTGAGCTTAAAATCTTAGGGCCCTTTTCATATCAAGTGTTTCCTTATGACCCTCATCCATGCTTTTGTCTACTCTTCAATCCTTTTAGTGACACCTAGTGAAATTTGTGGAAAGTGCAGCATGTCCTTCACAATTAAATGCTAAAGTTACTGCATCTTATTTATTGTCACTTAACCAGCTGTCATTAAAGACTGATATCAGATGCATTTTGGCCATTTAAAAATTTCAAGTTTGCATTTGTAGTATGGTCAAACACCTTACACGTTTGCACAGAGTTAACTTACTCTGCTCCTCTTAACTTTGTGTACATGTTTAGAACAGCACTTAGTTAAAATTTTGCCTTCTAGTATTGTCACTCCTGTTCCTCTGGAGCACTCCACTTGAAGCTGCAAGTACTCCAGATTCTGTGCAAAAAAACAAACTCTTGCAGGCACTTAAACTACATGTTTTTAATATTTGATATTGAGGATACATATATGGAGTCCTGAGCTTACTGCTAACAGTCAGTCAAATTTCATCCACTTGTTGCTCTGGATCACCCCAGGATGGATGTGAAGCATTCCTTCATCAGCAAATGAAGTTTTCCGTAGAAATCGAAAACGTATGCCTACTACATAGAAAGTAGGCTAAAGACTTCAAAGGAAGAGCTTCCTCTTCAGAGAGAGCATTCATATGCAATAGCTTTTGAACATGTAACCTCTTCTTTCTCAAAGTACAAAACCAAGTGGCTTCCGTAAGGTTTATGTTGGTATGGATTTCAGCTGTGCAAACTATATGGCAACCAGTACAAACTGGGCTCATAAAGATTTGGAAAAAATACAAAATAGCTTCAAACAAGCCAATATTCAATGATTGGAACTAGTTCAAAAAAAAAACAACCTAGGCCTTACTTGATATAAAAGGCTGGGACCTCTCAAAATAAAGAGCCCATTAAGTCAGATTCTGAACAGGAGGATCTGAAGCACCAACAGGAAGGTCTGAATGCTCACTGCAGAAAGTTCAGGTGTGAATGTCACCAAGCAGGAAGTCATCCAGCCAGTACACGTAAGATGCCCAGCCTCTCCAAACCAGTTTCCAGGCTGCCAGTTCAGATCTGGTGTTTCATCATCCTTCTCACAGCTACCTTTTCAGAATTCATAAAATAAAGATGTTTAAGAGAAAAATTAATTCGAGTACACCAACAGCAACAGTTCAAACATTTTACTAAATTCACACAATTTCAAAATTGTAAATATAATTAAGAACAACAGGGTTTCTGTATCTTTTCTTCCAGATTTATCATTAAGACAATAAACAAACACAAATTAAGTTTATAGCATCTGTTCTTTTAAAAAATGAAAGGAACGCCACTCAATGTATTGATAAAGCACCACAACACAGTTACAAAAGAGGGTCGGCCTGTTTCTTTCACAAGTAAAAGACTACATATTCCTAACAGCTTTCTGCTTCAACCATACTTCATTAAAATAAAACTATAAAATCTCCTAGATTACACTAAGTTCAGACGATGCCTGGTATACAGTGCATTAACAGCAGTAATGCCAACTATCAGTGCCAACATAAAACATTTTGGAAAGTAAAAAAAAAAAAAACAAAAAACAAAATAAAACTAAAACGAATCCATAAAACCACCTTTATTTCCCTAGATGAGCAAAATTTAAAATAAGGGATGCTCTGCTTCACAATGAGTTAAGGATTTTGGGAAGAAGATGGGTAGAAGGGAGCTGGTACTATAGCTTCCTATGCTCAGTTGGCATCTAGTTTGGCCATTTCCTGCACGTATATCCCTATACTCTCACTGTCGAAGAGCACGAAGTACACCGTCTTGATTGAAGAGGACATTGTTGACACAAAATAGCTGGAGATGGCTTTCAGGATCAGCTGGGCAGCCGTTTGCTTTGGGAAACCATTTCTAGCAAGAGAAACAGAAAAAAAAGGAAAGGAAATCAGGACCTGCTGAACGAGCTCTGGATGGTATAACCTTGCAGGGAATGCTCAGCCTTTTCCCTAACGCAGCACAGTAAATAAAGCTACAAAGCTAGTGTTTACAATCTCAATTAGAAGCTACAAAGTTGTTTGTTTAAGCACGACTTAAAATGTTCAAACAGAAGAAAGCATTCCCAGTACACGAACACAGAGTCCACACACGTTGATGTGTTGAACCTTTCACCATCCGAAGGCTCAATTATTCTCATTTAACAGATGAGGAAACCAATGGCCGGTCAGCCTGAAGTGTTCAGGAAACTGCATATACCTTAGAGTTGCAGAGTCAAACCCCTTATGAAAGTAAACCAACCACTGAGGAAAAATAAAAAGGGACCTGGAACTTGGTATAGAAAAAGCAGCATGAGAGGAGAAAACAGGAAAAACCTTGCTGCTTTCTAGATGACTAAACTGTGCGTGGCCAAATTTCACAGCTGAGTACCTAGCCTAGGAACTCTGCTTACAGTTTTCTTTCCTCATTTATCTCTTGTAGCTCCTGTCTGAGTTTCATCTAATGTTAGAACAGGTCAAGCACAAGTAGAGCAGTCTGAATAAAGCCATGAGCTCAACTATGAAAAAGTTTTACAGGTCATGGCAAAAGCCCCACGTTACACCGGGTTCTGGAATGTGGTCTACGCTTTGCTGCCGTATTACTCAGGAAGCACTTCTGCCCACCCAGCGGGTGGTTTTGCCCTCCTCAAAGTCTGAGCAACCCCCAAGCTGCAGTAAAGTACAGAGAAGTAACCAGTCTGAAGGTGAGGGGATGTCACCCTTCTGTTAAGAGCAGGACCCAACAGAAAATGAAGAGGCTGTTGAGCAACATTTGGGTGACTGACATGCTCTTACAGATACACGATAGTCAACACTCCCTGTAATAAAGTGTGCATTTATGCAAATCTTGCTTAGACACAGGGTGATAAGGAGATACTAAAACCACTTTCACATGAATTTTCAATACAGAGTGGCAGAGATGGGTGGTGACTTAACAGCTCTAAGTTTAACAACCTTCCATCCTTTTTTTTATTCAAAAAGATTGGTAACATTTAATATATTCTTTCATTTAAGCCAACAAAAGTGTGTTACACTGTCCTATAATATTGGGAAATATTATTAATAATTTAAAAATTACACAGGTAGGCGAGTTTCTGAGTTTCCTCAGCAATTCAAAGAAGCTGGACTAAATTCACCTCTGGTATTAACAGGTGCAACACAACAGCATTTGCTCACTGCAGCACCAGCCTCTGCTAATAAAACACTGGTGTACTCTCCCTCTCATTACATGCTGCAAGACACAAAATGAGAAAGGCAATTGCCTGTGTCACAGACCGCTTACTGCACATTACCTGACCATAAAATATACTGTAGGAGCAATTCTGGGGTAGTGCTGCCCGTAACGGGGTATTACACCTGCTGCCTGAGGACAGTGCTTGTGATAGTTCAGAGATGATGACATGAAATAGCACATCATGCTGTTTCTTTCTTTTCTGAAAATGCCTATTTTGTTCTCTCACCGAAGAAGAGAAAAAAAGGGAAAAGCACTGAGAAAACACTTGTGCTCTTCCAAAGACAACTGAGCCGGTCAGGCAGAACCAGCTGTGCGATAAGGTAATCGACTGGCAGCACAGTTTTGACATCGCAGCTAATTCCTACACAGAGAAAGGGGCCTGGAGTCAGTGCGCCTCTGCATCTGATCCCTTGCTGGTTACTTAGGAATGCTGCATCCTGGCATGTAGCAAACAGACCGTTGAGGAATTTTGCTCCTGAACAGGCCAGCATCAAAATCAGGGTACACGCTGTTTCTGCAGTGCTGACAAGGACTCTGAAGCCATGCAAATTCCACTTCAGTCATGTCCCTGCCAAGTGGTCGTGATGGCAAATGAAAGAAGAGCAGCCTGATCAAAGGGAGGCATGCATGCAGGGAAGCTGATGAAAATGAGCTGTTTAGGACCACTCGCTAAAGAAGGGAAAGAGACAAAGTGGAAAAATCAGAAGTAGGATGCTGACCGACGGCCATGTGTGGGTTGCAAGAAGAAACAGAAGCCTCTTGCATCGATCTGCTGGTCTGAGTTAAATTCTTGTGAAAAGGTGGCTTGAGGCTTTAGCCAAGCTAGTGTCAATTAGATCGAAGTTGGCGCCTCAGAATGAAATCCCTACTTTGAGGATCATTTTATTTTCAATCCCGAACTCTTCTTTCCCTGTTCTCCTGCTGGCCCTACCAGGGTGAACTCCAGGCTACCTTTGTACAGCACCCAATTTGTGCTTTCCACAAGTTGGCTGTAGCTGAGCATCTGGCCCACCGAACACTACAAGTATGCTATTTTATTTTCCCCCATGATTTATTTGAACTGCCCTCATGTAATCCCATTCCTCAACTATAAAAGAGAATGAAACTGTTTATGTGGGTTTATTGGGTGATGTCTGCTTGACAGATGTCTGTACTAGAACAGCTGCATACATGTGGTGTCTTTGGCGTTCGCTTTCTTTAAAGCTTTACTTCTTTTAACACTTCTGACTTTATAAAAACAAGTAGAGAGTATTGTCAGAATATATTCTGTTTTCTCCAAAATTCATTTATGCTTGAATAACTCTAATTAAGGAGGAGAGGGAAAATATACAACCTCATACATTTCTCAATGCCTGTTGGTTCCTCTCCATCTTTTCAAAGCACCACTTCAACTGGCTTGAGTAAGAGCAACATGCATATGCCAAGCTGAGAACACAGCCACAGATCTTGCCTGTCAGTAACCAGATTTCATAACAGAACGTGGATCTCATGATTATTCAGGGTTTCATCATCTTCCAACACTACTCAACTACTTTGCAGCAATGGTTTGGAAAGGTTCTGCACTGGCAGCTCTCCTAAAAGAAAGGGCTCCGTGGAGGGTATTTTTCTGTAGCCTTGCTGTATCCAACAGCTAATTCACCAGGTCAGTATCAATCCTCCACTATATTGCTCTACCATTCCATCAGGCTTGCTCAAGTTACCTCCTTAAAATGCCACCCACACAAAAACACCTTATTTGGAGCTGTGTCTGATGCAAGTCACTTACGTTTATTATCCTAATAAAACTATTTCTTCACTGTCATTCACCCAAAAGCTCAAATAGTGCTTTCTGCCCTACAAAGGATATGCAGGAATTAATCTAGTGTTGCAACATGGCACAATGGGAAGAAGATTCTTGGTGAAGATCAGCCAAATTCTTTCAAGGCAATTTCAAAAGTGGCAGTCTTTCAGAGTTAAATACACCACTGTGAGATTCAGCATAGATTTGCTCTTCATTCTGAGCCACCAAGGGCCAAGTGCTCCAAACCTCCTAGGGAGCCTCAAATTAAAACACTAGTCCATATTTAGATTCTTAAAAACATTATCCAACATTCAAAGGCAGGGACCATCCTGTACAAATCTAGAGGACCTTAACTTTATACTCTGGCTTTCAAAAATCTTGACAAAGACTTTTAAAACCTTTTTCTTTTTTTCTTTTTTTCCTGAGAGAGTCCCGTGATATAAACTGCATGGAGTTCAGCTAACAGACTTGGGGTGAAAGCTTGAAATGACTTTGGAAATCCAGAGAATCAAGGCACTTCAAGACTATTGCTTAAACAAATACTAAGACATGTAAAGGACTCTTTATCAGGGAGTGTACTGATAGGACAAGGAGTAAGGGCTTTAAACTAAAAGAGGGTAGATTTAGATTAGATAAGAGTAACAAATTCTTTACTAGGAGGGCGGTGAGGCACGGGAACAGGTACCCAGAGTGGCTGTGGATGCCCCATCCTTGGAGGTGTTCAAGGCCAGACTGGATGGGGCTTGGAGCAACCTGGTGTGGTGGGAGGCATCCCTGTCCTGGGCAGGGGGTTGGAACTGGATGATCTTTAAGGTCCCTGCCAACGCAAACCTTTCAGTGATTCTATGTCTTCTGGCCATTCTACAACATGCACTAAAACTAGGTGAAAGAGACCACTTTTCTTCGTGCTCTCCTCCATACCCCCAAGTTATATGAATAAATTAATAGTCTGAAAAAAAGACTTTTACTATGCTCTTAAAAAGTTATTTTTATGCTCTTTAATCTATTTGTATGCTTCAAAGGTCTGCAGGGATCACTGCTAGACACGCTGAAGTTTAACTACTACTCAGAACACCACAGGCTCCATGTGCAGCTTGAAGGAACACAGAAGAAACATTGCACTCAGGGAACTGATCCAAACGAGCAAGAATGAAGTTAGCGCTGTAGAAGTGAGTTTTGTACATGAGAAGGGACAGGCACATATGAGATGGCACTGAGGAAACGTAGCCTGTATCAACCATCATGTTTATGTAACAGCCTTACCTGCCACTGCCAATTGAAGGAAACGCAATTGATTTCAGCTTCTTTTCATCAGCCAGAGCCAAGCAGTTCTTCACTGTCTTTTCCAGCAGCTCCTCGCATTTGTCTGAGCCCCAGCCTGGGCTATTACAGTGGATCACAAATTTTGCAGGCAATCCGTGGCCAGCACTGACAACAGCTAGTAAGAAATGAAAGTGAAACATAATTGCTTCCCTCTCATTAAGATTAAAAGAATGCATATGTGATTAAAATAGCAAACAATTGACAGACATTCCTTCAGCCCCTGTGAATGTTTTAGATTACAAATCACACAGCCTTAAAATATAACAACATGATTACAGAGACTTTTCCACTTCCAGCTGTACTTTGCTGTGGTAATTTATAAATCATAGTTATAATAGAGCTTATTTTAGAGACAGCAAGAATTCATGACTGACATCAAAGGAAACACATTCCTACCGGGGACTGTGCAAACTGGTGTAATGTTGGAGGAGAAAGGCAGTAATATGCTAGGACATAAACCTGTTCAAGAGATGATCATGCTTCGGTTCAGAGTTTATTGCAGAGCTACAGTAAATCCCAGGATGCTGCGCTGCCGGTGTTATGACTTGTGCGACCTTCAGCTACTCCTGCTAAACACACAGCTTGTTTAGCCAACTTCTGATCACAGCGAACCACAAATTGGATTATTTCGGAGCTATTACTGTTCTGCGCACTGATAAGGAAGGCTGGAAAAGGGTTGAATTCGAGTATCTGTTTTATTTCCATCTTTGTTTCTGAGTAACTATAAAGAATATTTTCTGTGATTTCAAAACTTTGGGCCTGGTTTTATTCAAGCCTTTATGTGCATGGGTCATCCAAGACCACTTCAACAATGCCTCTCTTAGTTAACTCTTTTGTCACATCTTTGACAGTGAGACAGGATGCAGTTACAGATTTACGAAGTTTGCGTCACACTGTTCACATGCCAACAGGTGAGGCCTTGGATGCACAAAGAAATGGAGAACTTGTACCATACTAATCATATTATCACCAGGATACTGTCAGGGACATGTGGGGATTACAAAAACACAAGAGGGCCTGCCTACAGACCACGCACACCCAGTCTCCAGAGCAGTCCCTGTCTTGGTAACAGAACGCATCCTGGGCTGGGCGAGAGATCCCTGCCGTTTCTGACCCCACAGCTCTGTGGCTGCAGATAAAAACTTGTACATTTTGGTTGTTTAAAAATAGAGGTGAAACTAAAACATCTTATTCACAAGCTCATGGAAGGAATAAACCTGGTCGGTCTCACAAGGACACGCACCAAACCTTCACAAAGAGTCAGCCCAGTAACAGGCTTTGGGATATAATCATATAAGGCCACAGAAGCACAGGAATAAAATGGGAGTTTGTTCTAAAAAGAGATAAGAAAACTACCATTTTTTAATTTTTAAAAATCAGTTTTTTCAAAGGTGCTTAGAGGCCAGAAATCTTCCACTCCACTCTGGAATGTTTATGGGACATTTTTTAATTTAAATATAGTAGCAGTAACTCTTGGAGCTCTATCATAACATATGGATGCTATCCTGCAGCTGCTGAAGAAGAGAGAAAATAGACTTTGTCATGTGGCATTCTGACAGGAGGTTAATCAGGAGAGTACACTTTAAAGGACAATGGAAGCAGAAGGATTTATGTCCTTACAGGTTTGTGAATTCTCAGCATGTTGAATAACCTCAGTGTTAGGCAACTTTAATTTGTCCTTATATGCAACTAAAACGTTGGCAGATTCAGACTACATCGTAAATCCAAGAAAAAGCTAATAAAAGCAGCTGACATATCTCTAGTCAGATGTGAAATGCTGATAACGTCTTCACACTGAACAAATAAAATACTGTATTGATACGCATCACCAACAATAATGCTTCTCAGAGGGTATTCTAGGGCAGCTGTTAATTAACTCGTAAGGATTTTGTTGAAGACAACCGTTAATTACCCAAAGTAGCCATCCTTTACTTCAAATGCAAATGCTCTGAAAGGGGAAGTTTTAGTATAGAAATGAACAGAAAGAATCATGGCCACATTCTGTGCTATTTACAGTTATATTTCCGGTAAGGATTGCGGTTATTTTATTAAAAGGGATACCCAGGTAATTGGGAAATCTGAAAAACGGATATCCACGTAACTGAGAAATCGATGTGTGTCAATTCTTCTCCAGCAGTCCAGTTTCTGCTGGGGTAGCAGAGAGCTCCCTACAGGGTCAGGCTGCCAAGCAGCGCTCAGATCTGAGGGATGCATTGATGTTTGAGAAGAAAATTTTTTCTCTCCAAATTGCAATCTATTTCTTAGCACAGTTTGGTCAACTCGTTAATAATAGGTTGATAAGGAATTGCATACATAAGCAAGTGAAAAAAAATAAGAGTAATCGATTCTACATGTTTTTGTGGAACAATGATTCCAAGAAAAACTTATTAAAATTTTTTAAAAGCAAGGAAAAAATTTGTATTAAGCACCAGAAGTAAACAGTCATATTTTTTCCTGCCATAGCTCAAGTCTTACGTCTCCCCCTCAGCTTTAGTCAAAATTCGTTTACAAAACTGCATGCACTCTATTTATTTTTATAGCATAAACACAGATGGCAGAACCGGCATTCTATATGAACAACATGTATCAGCGATATCACAGATGGTGTCAAATTGTCATTACCAAACGTTAGTACTCCTATAGTAGATTTTTCTCAGATATTACATAAATTTTGATAACTAGGCATCAAAAAACCATAAGCTTCTACAGTGATGATTTTGGCACTGTTTAGACCAATTACCCAACAGCTGCTTAACTTTGAGCACGTGCTTAAATTCAGTGAAAGTCAGTGGCTTTTTAGCAAAGCAGATGTTTAACAGAGTTGGACTCAACTGTTCTGAAAAATAAGCATCCAATTAATTGCTTTTATGACCTGTGCCCTTAATAATCAACATTCCTTGTGTATGCGTGTATCCTTGAACAGCCTGTTTTTACTTGTAACGTTACAGCACCACACCATTTCCTGGCTGCTTTGGTAATGGTTACTTAAGATGCACTGTGTGTATTTTAACTCTGGAGAGTACGAGTACCGTGTAACCCAGCAGAGTTGCCTGGGGACAACGTGAACCCGAGCAGTGTGCTGGAATGAGCTTGGCCAACTGACTGCAATGAGGACCACCGCAGACGTTGAAGCTCGTGACCCCAGTGTTTTTTTCCCTGCAGGTTTCCGAAGCGCAGAGCCTTACCTCCAGCTATGTCCAAGGGCCCGTTCTTTTTCCGAAGCTCAATGACAGCTTCCACAAACTCCTTGCCGCCTTTCTTTTCCAAAGTGCTCCCTGAACAGAGAATTGTTATTTTACTCCTCTGATCCCAGGTTTCCACAGCAGACACATGACTCATCATTATTTGCAATTACATCAGTCTAGATTTTTCTGCCCAAACATTTTTTGGGGACTGCAAAGTAAGATCTAAACCTTTTGGGACTTCAGAATTAGCTAGTCATTAAAAACAACAACAACAACAACAAAAATGAAAAACCAAAGAAGACAACCCTAAGAACCCAAAAGCCTCATGTCTGAATCCCTTGCTAACATTCTCAGACGGTGATTTTCACGTCAAAACATCTGACGTGACATCCCTATCTCCTTCCTTATCATAAACATCTGCCAGTGTGAAATGTTGCAAAAGAATGTGCTAGCTCAAGAGTGGTTGAAGGTTCATAATTCCTGCCTTCAAGGTTCATTTCCCCTCTCTCTTATAAATGGTTTTAAAGAGCCATTTGCCACAATAAGAATTTGAGACTCACCTGATCTTGGTCCCTGACCCCAACAGGTGGCACCAGGAATGAAACAGTCTCGTGAGTGCAGCGGGCTGCTTTACTTGGTAACTGCCCAGCTTGTTGAGCCACCTTTAACCAAGAGGAAGAGCCTCAGAAATAAGGAGAATCTCTAAGGAACATATTCCTCCAATGAACTTCTCTAACTACAGCTAAGGAGCTGGACAAAGTCATTTTGGGAGGAGAAGAGCTGTGCAGCGTTATCAGGGCAACCAAAAGGTATGCCGTTTACAAAGGCAGTCCATCACTAAATGGTTTAGATCTTATTTTGCAGCTCTAGTTTTAGGTATTAATATAATAAAAACAGCCCAAGAAAGCATTTTCCTAACTACATAAGCACCCCAAATAATTTTGTACTGTGCATATTAATTATACAGGTAAATACGTAAAAAGCAGTGGTATCAAAAAGGCTCTTATTTGAGACATTACTTTGAAAACTGATTTCCAAAAATTCAGAATAGGATCTCTAAAGATCTAGATATTCATTTGGTGAAACCCCTTACTTTCACTGATGAAGAAAGAAAAAAAACGCATTTTCTGATGGAAGTGCACATATTGTATGCTCAGGAAAGCAGAGCCCCTCCTCCAAGGTTCAGTTTAACGTTCAGAGCTATGGCTCTAGGAGCTAAGAGGACTGCCAGAAGCTTTTGACACCATTACTGAATTTCTTCCAACGTGAATATTAGAGGTTTCTTGTTTCTTGAAAACAAGGCATTTGTTCGTTCAAAAACTGACCGTGTGGCCCTACCTCTGTTTTGCTATTGGCAGTTTATTGCTTTTGGGGTACAAAAGCTGAGGATAATTTAAAATAAAATGTAGACCTCATATTTTGCTTTCTTCATAACCAATTCACAATTGGTGTTTGCCAAAAGTCAGATTGCAAGCTCAGACTGTGTCAGAGTACACCTTGCTCCATGTACTTATTTAAGCTCATTTATGTAAATACTTTAGCCTAAGTTTATTTAGACAAATTCCTCACCGAGACTGCTTCTGAAACTCAAAGCTACCTGTGCAACAGAGCGGGAAGCACCACCCAGCAAATCTCTTAGGCAAGACAGTAATGGCTTTATCAATAGCAGCAAGGTGTCCTAGGAGATTGTGCTCTGAACAGAGATCCCCCGGGCTGAAGGGGCTTCGAAGGGCACTGTCTTCCACAGACAGCAGCACAACACACAGCGCCCTTTGCTGAACTTATTTGCCTGGTGTGGCTGACACCAGGGACTTGTGAAATCACTCTGACAGGGAAGGAAAGCACTTTTCCATCCTAGTTATATTCTTGTGTACGTATTTCCATATCATTCCTCTTCAGACTAGTGTATGTATTGCAGTTATATTCCCCATGAACCCATAAACTTAATTGGTCCTAAACCCCACAACATTCATAATCCTTAATTTCTCTTGTTTCAAGGCAAAACATAATTAAGCCTTGTATAGAACTTAGGAAAAGATCTATTAACTAGGTCATCTCTTTGCCATTGCAAAGCTGTTGTACATTTAATGGAATTTAGCCTAGTTTTGTTTAATTCAGTCCAGGAAGACCAGCTTTTCCCCTTCTACTGGGAATTAATTTATAATTAAAAGCAATGAACAACCTTGTCAGTTTATTTCACAGAGCACTCTTCTCACAGATTCGGTGCAAAGAAGAGCAAGAGTAGAATGAATCAGTGATGGTTTCTGCATTCACTCCTAAATATGCTCTTCTTCTGCTTAACAGTAATGGTCTATACTGAAATTATATTTCAGAACTATGTCGTAAATTAGCTTTGTCTTGGAAAGGACATGCTGCATGTAATCACTTTCCACTACATTAGCAAGTTTCTTGATGGAAGTCTTGCTTCACAGCTTCAAGGTTAGTAGCTTATTTGCTCACAGGCATAAATATGTGCCACTCCCATGAGAATAAGGTCATTATCTCATGCTTTCCAAGCAGGCATTGGTATCAGTGTTGAAAACAGCGTTAGCAGAAATTTAGGCTCTAAAATTCTCAGGATAAGCCCCCAGTACATTTAAATTGTTAGGGAAAAAAACAACAAAAAAAAATTAAAAAAAATTTATATGGGTAAAAGTTAATCACTGGAAGCTAGGCATTTGTGCACTTCTATTCTTTCTTACAGCAGTCAGAGGCAACAGGAACCTACGCTAAGGTATGAGCAGTGCAGCTTTGAGAGAAAATTTTCTTTGTAGGGTAGTTTCTTAAGCAGTTCTTTGTCAAAGGGCAGGAGACGAGCACATTAGCTAAATGAGTCTGACAGACTTTAGAAGCACATTCTTTAGATACAGGGTATTATGACACTTGTCTTTTAATGTCTCTGCATGATGTTTAGCCAGCCAAGTCACAGCTGTTCCCGCTCCGACAGGCTCCACAGAACTACATTTTTCTGCACGTTACTCAGAAAGTAGCTCCTTCAGAAACAGCAGCTGTGTAGGGCTTGCCTGCCCCATGGCAGGACAAGCGCCCTTCGAGCTAGCACTGAAGCAGGGTCTCCAGCACAAAGGGAGACCCTTTGCATAGTGGTGATGAGGTCAAGATGAGATGTAAAACAGAGGCTGGGATAACGTGACCATTATTTTTTATTTTTTAAAAGCATGGTGTGTCATCACCCTTATCAGCAACTGCTATATTCAGCCCCAATTCTGATTTGCCTTCTCACATTACTACAGCAGTTCAGTTAAAGTGTTGCTGCCTGGTTATGAAATCCTTCAAAATATTGTACTTAGAGAAGGGTATTACCAAGATAGGAATTACCCTGAGCAAACCAGAGGTACAATTTAAGACGTCTGTCATGGTGTATTACGATGCCTTCTTTCATCAGTGCAGCTTAGATGACCGACCATATGAAAAATGTGTGTTGCATCTCTAGCCATGTGCTTGTAAGGACCATTGAGCAGGGCTACAAAGGTAATTGGTCTATAAGTTAAAGCATGAAAAAAACTAATCCATCTTAAAAGAGTTCAGAAAATACAGGTGGGCTAGATCCAGCATGTCAGATGTGAACATCTGAAACTTGGCATGGAGAGAGCGTACTGGAAGTGGCCAGAAATCTAAAGATCGAGTCTCAAACTGTATTCAAAACAGGCATTTAACATGCCAAACAAAATGTGGTAATTCATTTTCCTTGCTCACATGCCTGCATTGCACATATACTGTTCTTGCACTTCAAATTTTGATAGTGCGTTCTATTGTTACTCCTGAAAATCTGATTTGGTGATACAAATCAGAAATGCCTACTGAGTTTGCAATAATTGATTTCTTTTTATTATCCGTCAGGACTGCTGGAAGTGAGAAATAAATGCAAATCTGCATAGCTACGACAAGCTTGTGGCTGCTGATTGACCATGCACACACATACAAACTCCGCAGCACTGAACTTTCCATTACCTACTTCACCACCGGTGTAGAAGTCAGAGTTTGTCGGGTGAACGACAGCATCACTGTCGATCGTGGCAATGTCAGCCTGTACAACTTGCAACTACAACAGGTAAACAGATGTATATCAACCACGTTGGACAGAGACCCAGCACAGGCTCTACATTTACACATGTACCAACGTCCATATTTCCTACCTTTACATCTCCAAACCTTGCGCCAAAGGAGTATGCTGAGGTGTGTGTGCAGGTGTGTGTAGAGAAAGGGGTGTAGGGAACAGGAGGAGGAATATTGAGTACGACATGATCAAATCAATGTTAAAATGACAAGTCAGAGCAATCAAATGAGATCATTTCCAAAGCTTTAAGATCAGCTAATTCCCCATTTCACTTTGCAGAAACCTAGAACAACTAGTTCCCCACAGAGCATGACACTAAAATACGGAATCTGTTTAAAAAAAGAAATTCAGGATCATCAAGCCAAACAAAATAACTAGTTTCTCCATTTTGTCAGCATCAATAAGCTGACAAGCACTGATCTTCATATGAATAGCAAGTTATCATTTCATTTCTAAAAATGACAGTCTCCTTCACATGGAAAAAACCACGTATTTGCAGGGTTTTACTGAATGTGGTTTAAAACATGTAAGTGATTGATCTTGTATTTTAAAGGCAAGGCATAATCTCTAATTATGTGTTGTAAAGGCTGAGACATGTAAAAATATACGTATCTCAGAGAAAGACTGACTTAAAAATTAGCCTTCTTAAGTCTTTTTCTTATTAAATTACATAAGATCATTCCCATAGGAAATGCAGTAGTAGGAGAATTATGGGTTGCATTCCGTTAAGGAAGTTTAACAAAAAGACAGCAGCAGGTATAATCGAATAACAGGGGAAGGCAGTACATAGTACAGGAAAGTTAATTTTTCTTTGACATTTGCTGAAGAACAGGCAGTTGAAGAAGGATTTGGTTTTAAACATCTATCTTGCTACAAATTGAAAAGCGATACCCCATCGATGATTATATCTGCAAGTTCAGTGGTGGTATAATATCTGTTTTTGTTTTCAGCTGAATGTGACTGTGACAGGGAGTAATTTAAACACAATGGAAACATAATTTGACAGAATCAAACATGAAATCATGGTAGAAAAAAATCGTGGATAGTTAATTATTTAATCATTCCTCTTTAAATAATGTTCTGCCTACTCTGATTATTAAAAAGCACAAAACGAAAAAACACAGATTGCAGTTAGAATGGAGAAACTGCTTATTTTGAAAACAACCTGACAAAAAAAAGTATTTTAGTCCTCAAAGAAGCCACATAAGAAACCCCCCAAAATAGCTAACAGTCACATATGATCATTATGGAAAAGAATTTAATTTGTTTTTAACTGAATTCAGCTTGAAGATTAGCAATAGCTGCAAGTTTTCAGATTTGGTAAAAATGTCTTTTGAGTATAGTTCTTCAACAAAAGAGAACTTGGAAGATTTGAATTTGACTCTTGATTCAACATATGAAGCCCTACAGAGTAAATTCTGGGTTCCATAATTTCCATGTGACCATTAGTTGTGTCAACCCATGCCCCATTTACCTAGGTCATCTTTAAGGTCAATGTCAGCATTGGTGGGATTGATAATGGCCTCCACCTCGAAGCCGGCTAAATTACTGATTTCACTGTGAATAAGGTTCAGCTGAAAAGAAAAGCATGAGGTGGGAAATAACAGGACAGCTGGGAAATCACAGAGAAGCTGCAGAAAAGTGAGCTTTGCAACACAGATGGAGATAGCATCACTGCAAACAAATATGCAAAATAAAAGGCAGGTCATAAGGAGGGTTGTTATCCAAAAAAAAATATTCAAACACAAGACTCAAACATTGCTCCCACCAGGAGGAAGTAAATGTACCTGCTAACAAGGCTCTGCCTCAGCTTTAGGCTGTCTTCTACCTGGTATTGTTATTTTGGCATTATAAAAGGCTATTTGTTTTTCCTGAAAGGATAGATGAAAGACAACCCTAATAATTTCACATGCACGTGCTGTGACTGTTCAGCATTTGTTACGACATCTGAAGGATTTCTTACGGGCTTACAGTACGGTGAGGAAGTTAGCATAGATGCCTAGAGATCAAGCTCACATCCACACCATGTGCTCTTAGAAGAATTAATGAAATGTGAGAGATTTCAACTTCTATCACGTTTTGAGCAAGATTTACAAGCAGATAAGAAGCCAAGGAAACATACAGACCATCAGTGGTAGCTGACTGGTGCTGAGGTGAAAAGTAATGGCCTGATTTCCTTGCTGCTGATGGTTCGAGTGTCTCCTGTGACCCACGTCACAGAAACAACTCCAAAATTTGAGACATGCCAAAGTCAGCAACAGTAAAAACTGCAGTACGCTGACAGATATGTAAGGAGGCTTATAAGTCGGGGTTTGAACCGCTGCTCTGCAGCCAGCCCTGGGAAGTCTGATTTCACATGCACCGGTTTTACTAGTCCCAAAACTTTGCACTTTATGGAGAAAAAAATCCAGACTCTTTTGTATATGGAAATAGACTGTTTCTATCATAAGTTATGCTTAGATCTACAACATGCATATCCATTTAAAATCATTGTTTCAATAGGTGACTGGGCAACAGGGAAAGCAACAATAAAAGGGAAAGCTCACATTTATTTATGCAAGTCCTGAAGCCAGCTGAAACTAAGTCAGGCTTTCCTTCTAATCCAAAGCCCACTGGATTCAACATACGAAGCTTAACATAGACAGTCAGGTGTGGCATTTAATCTCGTCAATACTGAATTTCATCTCATGGGTTGTAATCCACATTCTGTAAACTTGTTGTATCTTTTCCATGTGTGAGATTATTAATAGGGAATACAAACCAATTCATGAAACCAATACAAACGAATGGCCATTTAAGGAGGCCAATGTACATCGATTTAAGTTTTATGAATAAAATTATTTTCATTTCATTCCTATGATTACATGAATTGACCTTCCTTTTCTTCTTAAGTCTGCAATATCATATAACTTGCATGTGTTGCTTGAGAAAATTATGTTCCCTTAATATAAGGCGATTGTGGCTAAAAATCAGTGTAATTCAGCCCTGGTTTAAGTATGGGTCTGTATGGGATTTTGCAACTAATCTAAGAAAGCTTACTTTCCAAATAGCTTAGAATCCTTTACTACTTCACACTTGGTGAGTTATTCATCCTCCAGTTTGAGTCTTGAGTTTGACTACAAGCAACTGCTGTTTAAAAAAAAAGTCAAATAAAGTCAAACCAAAATGTTAAAGAAACTATGAATTTTGAAATAATAAAAAAAAAACAATCAACAAAATACATGCACACACCAAAAGACTGTTTTGTGGAAATTTTAGTATGTTCCTAAGCACGTTTCATTCATTTTATAAGTGACTTTCTGATCCCCAACGCACTATATTCATAAAGTTTTTGCCCCAGATTTATTGGCTGACTACCATCTTGCTTTCAGACTTTTTAAACGATCTCTGCACCTACTCATATACGGGATTTGCAAAGCAACCAGTTGGCAATTAAAGCTTCAACTTAACAGGAATAACAAAATGCTTAAAAAGCTGCCCATAACTGATGGCACGTGTTGGCAGCTATGCATTATTTTGCTGAGTTTTGCATTTACTGTTCGATGTACTGTTAGCCGACTGTCAAATAGCACAGTAAAAACCAAAAGTTTTCCTATAGAATTAAATGCTCCATTGAGTAATTGCTCAATTTTACTACTCAACAGTATGAAGCATTTGTTTTAGACAGAAGAAATGAATCCCTAAAGGGCCACTCTAAGAAAAACATAGGACAACTTGCCCATACACGTGCAATAAATAATGGGCATAACTTTAGGTAACATTTACATTAAATGCTAGATAAAATGCAGAAGGCACCTGGCACATACATGAGTACTTTCTACTGAGCTAAGCCTTGCATTTCTTAGTTCAGACAGAATTACCTTTAAATTCTTGGAACTTTTTCTTATTTGAGTTTCATACAGAAAACTAAAGGTGCCTTTTGCAGATCAACAAGCTGAGATCTTTCCGAAATTCCGAACACTGATGCATAGGCTTGAGGACTTACAACTCTGCCTCTGCTCCATAACTGTCTCAGGAAAATTAAACTAGTTAATGTGCAGAATATCACATTTCCACTGGGATGTCATCTGTAGGATGTGCAATCATTTAAATATTAACTGGATTTTAATATTGTATAGTGTTGAACTAACACATTTCTGCAAGTATAACTGAAGGGTTCTTAGCCATTTCCCAGTCTCCAGGAATTTCTAGCTGAAAGTCATCAATTGTCTTAAGATTTAAAGCAGTAATAGTATATTTTAAAACTGAACAATACTCAGGTCAGCATATTCTCCATTGTGTTTTTCAGTAATTAAATCTGGGGATATTAGATATACAAAGAGCCATTCTTGCAAGTAAAACCTTTCCTTTTCCCTTCTGCAAATGCGAGGACAAGAAAAGAGCTTTAAGCTCTGAATTACGTGCTACTAAGAATGAGATTATTTTCTTCCTTCTCCACATCTAGCAAATTATCTCCTGTTCTAGCAGATAGTGGTTCTGCAGACCAGAAACATGCTGTAAAGGTGTTCAAGGATATCAAGTTCAAAAGACACCAATTGCTTGATTTTTGGGGCTTTTGGGTGTCTGTGTTTGCACTGAAGTTTACATTTCTATTAACACAGTACATTAAAGTATACTGAAAATCTGTATGTACAAATTCAGGACAAATTAAATAGCTGTGATCAGTATGAACATTTTTGCGTTCCAACTGAACAGCTCAAAATGTTTTAACGTATTAAGCTTTCCTGCCATCCATGTAAAGAGTGTAGTTGGGTCTCCATATTACAAATGAGGAAGACAACAAAGATGAGGTGATTCACAGCATCTCAGAACCAGCCAGCTCCAGAAGCCAGCAGTCTTATTTCCAGCAGCAGACCTCCTGGCTCAGCCAGAAACCTCCCGGCCCATCAAAGGTGTAGGAGACAGGCAGTACTGAGGTCCCACTGAATCCATGACTGAAAGTTTTAATTTTGCCTTTTTAAACAGAAGAAAATCAAAAATATTTTGATTTGGAAAATGCATGTTTGCAAAATAATTTCTGTAGAATACTTTAAAAACATTTCTAGGAATGAGCCAGCAGAACAGGGGTGTATTTCTGTTTTTATCCTAAATGAAATGTTTTTGATCACTGCAGTGTGAAGTTTTTTTGCATTGTAGGCTTTCCCATTTTCAGTCTTAACATGGATGCTTGAAAGAACTCAGGTTGGTCTAAACATGCTGTTTTGGGGTGAGTTGGAACAAACAAGAATTTAACTTTTAACTCACACATAACAAGATACAGAAAATTTGTATATTTTTTAGACATGGCCTACTTTACATAGATTGTTATACTAATCATTTGCTGCTCCTAGAGAGGTGTTATCTCGTGGAGTCAAAAGCAAAATATAATCTGTGCTAGAAATATCTCAACAACTTCTATGCATTTCCCACCCCTGAGAAAACAATCCATTTCATTTGGACTATTCCCTCACAGGAGCCAAACTGGTTTTCATTTTTCTCTTATTTACATGCACTGTGTTAGAAATACAAGCTAACACCTGGCCCCACTCATGTCAATGGAAAAAATTTGGGGGCTAATGGTCAAAGAACCAGCATGAGGATGAGCACATAGCACCCCATGTCTTTACAGGGGGCTGCACTCCAAGGGAAAGCCAGAAAGTCCATTTCCCAGCACGAGGTACTCACTGGAAAGCTCTCTGACAGACACTGGCTGTGCTCACTACTGCTTAAAGCAGTCCTGGAGTTCATGATTTTCTTCCTCTGAGCCCAACAGCAAAGCCCCATTGATTTGTAAGCCAGTCTCGTTAGAACACATTAGTTCTGATTACAGGTTTCTTATGGTAACTAAAAAGAGCTCAAAGTCAGGTATAAAACTCTTTCTTATTTGCCTTCTTGAACCCATAACTTGGTTTATAAGTTTCGGGTTCCAACTTAGTCATCAAAATGTTTTAAAAAATATGTTCTAAACCATTCCTTCTGTAGAATTACTCAAATAACAAAAAGCCTACCAAAGCATAAAAAACTACCAAACAATCTGGCTCTAGCTGTAAAATTAACTGGGGAAAACAAAATGTCTTGCAAGAAATAAATGTTACTTTCATGCATTTTCAACTTAGTAAGCAAGTTGTGGAAAGGTAAATGGAGAACAACCTCAACATGAGATAAAAACGAGCCAGAGGATACATTCCACAACGGACAAAAATGGTTAATCTTTTATGGCTTACAACACAATGATCTGATTACCAAATGATAGAAGAAAGATGCAGTTTTACTTAATAAAATTTTGTATGGCAAACTAAAGGCAGATTTCAAGATAAAAGACCAAATTAATTTATTGAATTGTCTCTTTAAATGAGTTGTCTCTTTAAACAGGTAAGTATTTGTATTAAACCACCCCATGTCCCAAAGCATATTCACAGGGAAAAAAGGATCATTGACTTATAGCTTTTCATTAAAGCATCGTTCATTATTACACAGCATTAACTTTTTTAAAAAGAAAAAAAAAAAAGCAGAACAAAACACAAAACGACTACCATAATCAAATGTCTAAAGTAGGTTTTGATTAAAAAATGTGAATCCTTCACAACAGGAATGAAGAGGGATGCCCTTCAGAAGAGCCACTTCATTCTTAAAATTATTCACCTTTGGCAAAAGATTAGCTGTACCAATTATGCCGTCTGTGAATGAGGTGAGATAGATTACAAGCACACAGGCTTTCCTTCTATTTGAATATTTAACTATAGGCATATAAAGACTCATTCATGTATTTTTAAAGTGTTCTACAAGTTGTTTCAGAGAATTTCTTTCTTCAAAAACTAATCTCACACACCCCCACATGTGCTTAGTAGGGAAATACCAATTGTACCTAGACATTTGGGGGGAAAAGGGGGTGGTGGGAGGGGCTATCCCCTAAGCAGCACTGAAAAATAGGTATTCATTTATAAAAATGCATGAACATACCTTCTGGCCAAGAAACAGACTTTTTGTGGACAGGACTGTGAAACCATCTGCAGGAGTTCCCTCTGTTGTACTGTCAGCACTGGCTGATTTGCTCACTTCTCCCTGCTTCTTCTTCCAAAAATATAGTTAATTAGTTAACTCAAGATTAAGTGAAAAACACTGTTTAATAACACTAAGATATATGACATGCCATAAATGCTTACCAGGCAATAAAATGCCAGTACAGAAACTGGCATTTGGATTTTATCCTTAAGTCTAAAGTAACTGCTAACAGCTGAAGGAATCAATAACAAAAACGACCTCAAAGTCTACATATCTGTGCATGTGCTTTTCTTGCCTATGATAGTACTCTATTTACAGGACAGTTGTCTTAAATGTTGTAGGAAAAAATATAAACCACCACAAATTTTTATCAGCTTTCTGTTTGACTTGTGTGCAAAAAAAAAAACAGCCAAACAAAAACCCCAACATATCTATGTGTGGGCAGACGCTCATTCGAAGGTTAAAACTGGCTTGTCAGAGTGCAAATTTTGTCCCTCTGTGAAGGGAGGTGATTACAGGCTTCCTAAACAGCTTTAGGAATCCGGTTTTGAAATCTGTCTGAGAGCCAGTGTCAGAAGAATACATCTACTTTCTACCTGCCTAACAATAAGAAATAGACTGAACAATTTTCTGTCTTGTTTAACCTGATCACTTTCCTTTATCTCCAGCAAAACTGTAGAGGGGGAATCCCTTCAGTCATCATCATTTTTTATTTTTATTTATTTTTTGACTGAAGTAAATGATAGGCTTCTGGAATGCATTGATTTACTGAATAAAAATGAGAATAAGAATATTTTGAAAAGGATGCCTCATGAAGTGAATTGACTGTTCCAGTTATCAACTCAAGTGATGCTGAAAATCATTTTCAATAAAACTACTACTTGCGATTTCATGTAAATATTTGTTGCCTCAGCAATATCTATGCTGAAACTAAAAGCACACCTGAATCACTAAGCAAGCCAATGTTATCCTACTGTTCCTTTCCAAAGTATATAAACTAAATCTGTGGCAGACCAACTAAGATGACTGATGCAAAGGTATGTTGGTGCTTCCAGGAGCTGAAGCCATGCTTTACTTTACACAAATGTTTTGAAAACTAGATTTTCAGGGGTCCTATTTCAATTCCCCTGGAATTTACTGTTAGCTGAATACCAATATATTAAGCAGACAATACAGTTTATTGTATGGAAGAAAAACAGAACCCCACAACAGACTTCCTGCTTTTGTAATCAAGCAGGAAAAAAAAGTCCAGATTTAGGAAAATTATTAGTGCTTGGTTATTAGAAACACTGAACTTGAGATGTCAGCTACTAGGGGTTCTGAAAGGGAAAATTAAATTCAACAGTTCAAAAAACCATGTGAAACAATCAGAAGTCTCCAAGTAACCAATAACAGAGACATACAGGATGAATATAGAAGCTTTGTTTGAAGGCAACATTTTCAAATGCACTGTCAATTTCAGGTAAAATAGATGTACTTTTCTTCCTACTTTCATAACCTATTGCTTTACAATTGTAATTTTGCAGAAGGAATTATCCTTGGTTATACATGCACACATTAGAAAGATTCTCTACTCCTACAAACTGAAACTAAAAATGGAAAAAAGTCAGTTACATGTTCTTCCTAGCTTTCTAGCATAAGAAAAATCACATTTTGGTCCTCTTGTTCTTTCTCTCACCTCCACACTTCCTTTTGAGTTAGCTTAATTTCTTACTCAGAGTTAAAAACTTCAAGTCTAAACACTGAAGAGTCTTGCCTGCCTGTCCTGCAGACCTGTGCTACTTCTTCCACCTACCGTAGAGCAGCACTCCTCCTTCGGCATTTGCTTGTGCTGCCACCGGAATCCCTGAACTACCCAGCACGATGCTCTCTAAAGCTACTACAACTGAGTTTGCTTGTGTTTCAAATAAACTGATTACTCTACCTTGGATTTCCTTGCCCCTTTCTTGCCGCCTGTTTTCTTTGATACAGTTTTTTTCTGTGATGGAGACTTTGCCTTCTTTGCTGGAGGTGGAGTGATGATGGCTTCCAGTTTTCCTTTTGACCCCCGCTTCTTTGCCAACAGCTCTGGGTGAATATTGGGTAACACTCCACCACTGGCTATGGTGACCCCTTTCAATAGCTAATAAAAAAATAAAAGTTGTAGATGACAAATTCCAGCATTTACTCACCAATTAACAGAAAATGGCATTTACTGCAAATTTAGTACATTGCCTTGAGTTTTAACCAATTATTTTATGCTTCTCAACGTATATCTTTGAAGAGAGACATGAAATGTGTGAAATATCAGAAAAAGTTGATCATGTGCTAAGGTGTAACTGTAAAGGGAATATATATTCCTCTTGCACATATGCTTGTTACTGTGAACGTCACTTGGGCTCACACCAGAGCTGTTTCTTCATTAAGCTGTGAAGCCATGCAATGAAGACTTACCCAGCTACTAGAAAACAGGCTGCCCTGCAATGCCCTCAAGTCTGTGGCTGGGGCTGCCCTGTTTTTTGAGGGATGAGGCCCCAACGTCCATGGTACAGGACTGCAATAGGTACCATGCTGTGGGCAACACGATGTTATGTTTTTGTTACTGAATTTTCTTGAGTGGGCATTTTTTAAAAACAGAAATTAGTTCTTAAAAAAAGAAACTTCAAATGGAGGGTAACATTTATACAAATCGCTATACCTGGAAGTCTTTCTTCAAAAAAATCTTTATGTAGTTGAAGAAAAGCAGATCAATACTCAAAAGTGTGCAGTTCATTCAAGCCTTTAAAAGCAGAGGTGAAATAAATCATGTTCTGCATTTAAAACCACTTTAATCCATTTTTTTTAAACATCTAGTTGGGACTAATTCTGTATTAGGAAGGATACAAATAGTGATAGCAAAGTCCCTCAGGTCTTCCCACCTTCTGATTCATGTTTACTGCTCCCCAACCACAACCCACTGAGGCTCTGAGCTTACAGAAGAATGATGAATGGAAACTATTAGCAATTTTCAGACAGGAGGAGCACGGCTTGGGGATTTTCTTCCCTGCTCCATCATGATGCACAGGGTTGGAAAAAGTGTCTTTTTAGGTGTATTTTTACAGCACCTCACACAAAGAGACATTAATCCTGGCCAGTGCCTCTGGCTGCCACCACAACACTATAATAATAATGCCTGAATTATTTTTTGGCTAAGTTAGACATCTTGAAATTTGTAGAGGACACAGTCTTGCAAGAGTTCCAGAGCTTTTAATTCTGTGGTTGTCATGACAGACTTCAGTAGGAATGGGATAGGTCCCACTGAGTCCTAAGCTGGTTAAGGGGAAGACAAAAACCAAAGAAGTATGTACAAGATTTCCACCACTTCTCTGCAGAGCTTATAACAATGTTCCCGTCTTTAACAGAAGTGGCTGTAATAGTGCAAGCAAATGTCACACTAGAGCTCCCTTGCATTCTCACACATTTTAAGTGTCCTGAAATACATAATTAAGCTGAGTGCTCTAGTTAGTTACATAGCAAGTGTGCTAGTGAGTGAGTGAGCTGTTTCCTGGTGGGCTGTTCAATAAGCAGAGGTCTTGAATTACAATTCAGCTATATGGAAAGACAATTTAAAAAGCCCTGAAGGAAATCCTGGCCCTCACACAGTGGGGTTTTTTCTTACCTGATTTAATTCTTCATCATTTGCTACAGCCAACAGGATGTGTCTAGGAGTGACTCGACCCTTCTTGTTGTCCCTTGCTGCATTTCCAGCCAATTCCAGAATTTCCGCTGGGGAAAAAAAAAAAAAAAAAGAGTAAGCCCCTTTTAATTACATCGTGATAATTAAGAAAAATCAGTGTGTGTTATTTAGCTATATAGTTATTTATAGTTATTTAGTTATATATCAATGAGACATCTAACCATCCTAAATTTTTCATTTGCTTTTCTATGTACAATTGCCAAAGGCAGAATGCACACCTGAAGTCTTATGGTCTAAACTATAAATAATGTTTAAATAATATTTATATGTCCTATTAACACAGTTCCTCTAGATTCTGGATCCCCCTACTCTGCAAGGGTACTAGATGTAGAAAAGCTTTTGTTTTTTCTCAAACCTGTCACAAATGTGACTTCTGGCTTGCGTTGCTTCTACTTTTTTATTACTGGGGAAGCTCCTGTTCTCAGTTCCTTCTTTGTAACATTATGGAAGCAACGCCTAAGTTAGGGTACTAAAAATATAAATTCAGTTCCTACACTGACTTAACGATTTTCTGTCTCTGAGATGTTCTTGTCCAGAAAAGGTAATTGATAAGTCATGTTTGTTTGCTCCTAGTAAATCATCCTTTCAGAAAAAAAATCCACTCCTGACAAATTATGTTTAACAGGTGTGCATATGATGGCTGTTATTGAATTAGGAAAGATTAACTTGTTCTGTGAGGATCTGTGAAGCGCAAGGCTGGAGCATTACCTGCTAACTTATCTATCTTCTGCTCAAAGAGCCTTAGGCAAAGACCAAAATTAATTACAAGAAAGTCTGGGGAACAATAAAAGAAGATGGCATACGTTTATCTGACTTTGCAATTACATGCTATTGCTGTCTCCATTATACAAAAACTTTTCATCCTCTGCACAAGCCTGTGTTTCACTATTGCTTTAGGTATGCTACCCTCTGTAAACCTGTACACTTTTGGAGAAAAAGAGAAAAAAAGAAATGAAAATGCCCCCTTTATATATATATATATAGAGAGAGAGAGAGAGAGAGAGAGGACATGAAAATATGTTAAAATTTAACATCAGAACTAGTGTACGATGTTGGTTTCACATTTAACAACTGACTACACCGTGAAAGCCCTACCACAAGCTTGCTTTGGAAGCAAATAGAGTAAAGACAGTAATCTTGAATTGGAAGCCTAGAACCAAAGGCCACATCACCACATGTCTTTACTGCAACACACGGTAAATCTTCAGCAGTGCTAGCATTGACTATGGCTTCTCGTTAGACTGGATGTAACATGATTCACCAATTATTTTTCACTGTAAGTCCTATAATAAGCTAGTTATGACACCTACTGTAAAACTTCCAGCTGCTTCTGGATGCTCTGCACTTGAGTTTCATGGTAGGCCTTCGATATTTTTGTGTGCTTTCAAGTGCACAGTTTACTGTATTACGGGGCAAGACAGAATACAAAATCTAAGCCCCCAGAAGTAACTCTTACAACATTTCACGTTGACAAGAATTACTTTAATTTATTTTTAAAGCGGGATTAACAGGGTAAGGTCAACCTGACTACGCTTTCCACATCTCCAAAGAACAGAATTAAGCTGGCATAATCCTTTTCATGTACTTCTTACAAGCCGCAGCTCAGACATTTGAGGTCTAGCTTGCATTCAGCAGAGCACACAGCTGCCTGTAATGACAGAAGACATTCCGAATCACATTCAGAAGACCCGTGTCACATTCCGAAGGACAAGCTGTGTTCTCAGGTACACCCTGCACATCCCCACTGACCTCAGTAATCTTCCATCACCTCAATAACATCTTCACCTCTCCAGAGCAGGACTTGTCTTGTTTGCATCTCAGGACTTTATTGCTGGCTGAGAAGCAGGGGAAGGATTTGCCACAAACAGCAGCCTACTTTGCAGTTTGCCCCTGCTTCCCCCACCTCCACTTTACTGTGTCAGGCAGGGCTGAACAGTCGGGCCGTGTTATTCTCTGCAACCGATCAGCATAACTATGCAGGCAGGTCATTTTGTAACTAAAGGGCCTAAGAAAGTGTTACGCCTGTAAAGCACAGAGGAATGTTTTATTTGTTCCTCATAAAACTAAAATGTCTGCCCTGTACAGTGGAGAACTGTTCTTCTAAGTGCTAAGCCCTCTTCCTTGGACAGGAAACTCATTTTGAAATTACAGTTTTCTAATGGTCCTTTAGGGAAGTTGAGGTACCCCGCTTCCTCTGCAGGAACAGAAAGCTTTGCACTGGTGTTGAGGACCACAAAAGAGGAGCTCTGGGAGAGGAGGAGGGCACGGAGGGGGGAATTTTTCCTCTGGCCTTCTCCTCACAGCTCTCCAACAATAACTGAGCACTGCTGGGGTGTGCAGAGTGCAGCAAAACTACGCCGGGTGAACAGATCTGGCCAAAGGGGGACCCTCAGAGGGGCTGACGCCAACACAGGCAGCAATGTTTTGATTTATCACTGACAGAGACAAAACTGATCCAAACCCAGCAGACCAGCAGATCAGAACACTTATAAATGCTGGAAATGAAGACTTTGTGGATCCGGATGGGATCCGAACTACTCGGCTGGAGAGGACGTGCCGCCAACTTTCCTTTCACATCTGTTTTATGCTTCTTCAGCTCGAAGGGTTTAAATGGTGTTTCAGCCATGTTTTAAGCCAATCTTAAATGAGATGAAAATCTCGCTTGCTCTGTAAGGGAGAATCAACTTTTCAGAATAATCTCTCTGGATTTAGGTGTGTAGCTGAAAGAGGAGTAGGTGGGAAAAGGTATTTAAAATTGAGATTGGACCTGAATTCTCTGGTCAGACCCTTCTTTGGGGCAGCTTTGGAAGTTACCTTCTACCAGGTTCAGAGCTTTGAGTCATGAAAGAGTTCTTAAAGTTTCCTTAAAGGTCATCTTCCAACAGTAGGAAGAAATGTGCAGCATCTCTGGACAGAGAGCATCATTAGACTGGGACACAGGCAGTCAAATGGAGGGCCTAATGCCGTTTTTTTTCCTCTCTCTATATATTTTTAATACTGTAGCAAGTTTAATGATTTAATTACATCTAAGTTTGTGATTTGTAAAAAACAAATTTAAGCAGAACAACGTGCATTGCTTTAACTGCAAATACAAGAAAAAGCTTAGTAAAAAGCTGTGGAAAGCATATAACTAGGAAAGAACTAAGTAGGAATGGAATGTCAGCATGTGATAGATTCACATATGAATTACTTCTACATTGCAAGTACAAACACACGTTTGATTCAAAATACAGAATTATAACTAATATTTTTCTTCTTTTCCATCTTTAAAGTAAATGGTTAAATCAGGAAGGAAATCTTATGTTAGCAAATTTTCTATTAAAGATTAACTTAAGTGTAATTCTCATTTATATCAAATGAAAAAATCATTTGCAACATTTGGAACTAGGCAAATGGATATCGGTAACCAAAACTGGTCTAAGCCTCTTCTCAGCACTTGAACAAAAGCATTTTTTTTTTTTCCCTGAGCCTTTAAAGTTCAGTTAAACATTTTAAAAAGAGAAAAGAAAACAGGTTATGTATCTCTGTACTGAAGCCTGAGATAAGACTACAGGAAAAGCTGTTCAAGGCATTTTCTACTCAAACACAACCAAAAAGTGTTAGAAGTCTCCATAGATATGTCATCCTAAAGCAAATTTCCAGAACAAGTTCCTCATCCTTTACTTGGAGAGATTTCTCTCCTCTGATCATCTCCTGGACATCCCACAAAGTTCTCAAATTCACTGTCTGCATTTGCCTACTTCACAGTGGCACTGCTGTGCCTTGAGTACCGCTGCTTTGGCGTTTCACAACACTTGCAGATTTTGGGACAAGAACTCAGCACCAAGGTTAAAATAAAGCAAATTACTATTAGATCTAAACAGAGCAGGCACGGTACCAACTACAGACCTACATGGAAACAAAAGTAACTGCATTCTTCTCCCACTTGTATAGAATACACCAGTTTGCTTATCCTAATTTTCGAAGTATTACTGGTCATTACTGACTAAAAGGCTTAAATGACAAAGCCTTTAGCTTAGCATGCATTCTAGGCTGTACTACTTCCTAAATGTAAATGCTCAATTCAATCAGGTCTGAATTCATCCCAAAATTATTTATTTTTTTTGTTTATGTCTCGAGCTAGAACACCGCTGTTTGCATCGAATCCCTTTGTCCACCTTTTCTTCTGGGAGATGAAATCATAGCTTTGAAAGTTAAGCTCTTAACAACTAACAGGTGACGTGCTGACACAAAGCCAATTTCTCAACACAAAAGTTCCAACAAGGAACAAGTCCGGGGTTTCTAAAAAATTTTGAAGCCTCTCCTCAAAATAAAATTGAGAACAATATCCAGAAATGAAAGCAAAATGAATGTTGATACAATTCCATTGAGAAAACGTGCATTTACTGCAAAGCCAGCTACATGACAAGGAGTCTGTTTATTGTACTTCAAATTAATCATCCTTCCATCAGCGTTTTTATTGACTTCAGAATCATTTTACATGATTCCGGAAGGTTTTAACCCAATCAACCCCAATCAACCAAGATTGTTAAGAGTTTCCTGCATTCTTCTCTCTGTGTATTCCACCCAATCCCCCTGGAATCTGCAGTCCTAACAGTGAAGGCAGAATCATTTAATAACACTTTCCCTCGTATGCATTCCAGTAAAACAGTTCTCAGCCTCGGTTCAAAGTCATGGAAATTTGATGCAGTGAAAATCAATTCAAGAAATTTTACTGCTTTGAACAAGCCTTGACGAAACCTCAACTCTCAACAGAGCAATCATTCTCTTAGGATGCGATAAAAAAAAAAATATTACTTCAGTTTTTAGTCTCTGAGCTGTATCAAAACTAGGCCCCTCGAAGGAGAAACTGTTACCTTTGCCAAGTTATTGTAAGTTTTGCTTTTCTGTGAGGCAGATGACAGACTGCTGTTTACATAAAATCCAAGTTCAGGCCACAAAAGCCACTTCCACTTAGAGCCTTCTGATCTGACTCACACTTCTTTTGAGCTCTTTTCTCATTTCCACCCTTTAATACAATCCGTTACTTTTCTTTTTTTTTGTAGGAGATTCAAAACTATTTAACTTCCTTTTATTTTAAAAAAATAATTCTCGGTTAAATATTGATCTGTAAAACGTATGAGTTCACTTTGTGATGAAACTTGAAAATGAACTTAAATTTCAAAGGAGCTTAAATGTCAAATGTTATTTATTGCAATAGTCACACTGAGTGCTAATTTAAAAAGTGATAGCCTATTTCTTCTCCACTGACTTAAAGAATCCTATCCAACTCAAATTAACCCTTTTGTTTCTGTGGAGCTTCCTCTACACTTTGCTGTTACTCCTAACAGTTTACATATGTTTTAGAAATACACTCAAACATGATTAATTTAACTGCTGCCAGACGTCACTTGATCAAATGCAGCACGTATGCTTTGGTCTGGCTGTTACAGAGTGCAGGAGGCTACTGATGTCTTCTGACTTGGTCCTCGCTTAGTCTTTGACCTTTGCAGACACATGTTAGGAACCTGCATTTCCAAACAATAAAGAAGTCAAGTGGCAGCTGACAATCATCTACTGACTCTCGGTGAACATTAATAATGTTATTAAGCAAAGAAAAGGTGGAGAGGACTTCATATTGAAATTTTGGATTTTACTGAAGCGACTCCAAACCCTGGGCAGAGGAGAGGACCAATTAACCAACGACCAGATGCAATCCATATATGCTGTGCTCTCGTTTCTGTAGTGTAGTCATTTCAACAAGATCTGGCAGATGGTGATGACGGTTGTATTAGATACCGCCTCTGACAGCAGAGGAAGAAGGTTTCCAAATTTATTATCGAAAATACTACGACTCATTAAATTGCTGTTGTCGCTAAGTCTTTCCACTATGCCAAGTCTTTGTTTTTTTGTATCAAGATGGCAATGGAAGTCATAATAAATACATGTATCTGCACACAAATACAACTATTATTTAGAAGAAAAAAAGTTACAAATACTTTTGTAGAGGACAGACTATTCAACTTTGTTTTTCTTAAATCTATGTCTGGAGAATATATCGTGTAAAATGTTCTATTACTTTGAGTGTTCAAGGGTAGTCTAACCTAGGTATAATGTCATCAGAGCAAAAAAAAAATGCATCTAACCTGATAACCTGTCCCCAGCCAGTGCCCAACTGCAGATTCTCCAGAGGATTAAAGGAACTGGCAAACCTAAAATGCTGTTTTTCAAGAACACTACCAGACATCTGCAGCTTAGGGGCTTCTGAAGCTAGAAATGCTATCTTCATGTGTATCCCCCAAAGGAATTTATTTCTATGGATGTGTCTAATTGTCTTCTGCAACCATTCAAATTTCTGGAATCCATAACATCTTGCAATAACAAGCCTCACTACATCACAGACATTTTTTGTAATTTGGAGGAAAAGTACCTCCTGTTTATTTAAAAAATACTCTATTTCACTGCAGAACCCCTACATTTATTTCTTCCCCAAGGAAGTTTATGTCAAGGACAGAGCATTTCGTCTGACTGCACCTAGCAATCTATATGGAATTTCATCCCTGAAAGAAAATTAGGGATAAATACAGTGCGGAAAAGATGACTGAAGACCCAAGGCAAACACATAATATGACCAGAGTTCAGGCATTCTTATGTTATCCCTATGGAAATATATATATATATAAATATATAAATATATATATATAAAGCATTCTTACAGTACTTGATGAAAGAACCTCTAAACTTTGAAAAGAACTGAGGAAAAAGCTGAGGAAAAAAACTAGCTCTCATCTGTGATGTCATAAAAAACCAGCTCTGACATATTCAAGTGAAAATTAATATTACTCTTTTAAACTCTCCGTCAAAGTTCATAAAAGTCTGTCGCTGTACACTGCTGAAAACCTGTTTCATAGCCCTGAGCCAGGATCCTTTTAAATTGTGGACTCCCATATAAAGTCCAGCCCTGCAGATTAGCTGCTTGCAACTGTTATTGCCTACAGCAGAAAGGATTTATCAATGGTAAAGTACAGCTTTTAAATTACATATTTAATTTCTCTTCTAGTATTATGCCCATTTCAACCCTCACACAGAATTTCTGGTGGGGTGTTCTCCAGTCTAGCATGAGTTTTCTGCAACACCCTTTCCCCTTACACACTTCTGAACGATAATTGCACTACTATTAAATTGAACAGTCACTTATAGTTGTAACTTAGGCAAATAAAGACACGTAATGGTTACTAGAATAAAGAGAAAATATTTAATTCTGTAAGGATATTAACATAACTTGAATTTAACAGTTATCAACGGGGGAAAGTAATTTGTGATCAACATGTAAAAACAAAAACGCCCCCCAAACCTAACCTACCGTTGTGTACATTATCTCAATATGACGCACATCACAATGCAAATTTTGATATTTACCCCTCTGAAGTAAATAACTATACTGTCTAATCAGCATGCATTTTGAGGGCTTTTGCTATGTGAAAATGCTTTCACTTATCAGTTTTCATCAAACCTGATCTGTGTGGCTTGGAGAATAGAGTAGGGCCCTGATCTGGCAAGTCATTTTGTGTAAACTCAGCTTCTGTAACTAGGAGAGCCAGCGAAATTTATTGGACTACAAGCTAAGACACGCACATGCTTAAGTGTTTACAGGGTTGGAGCAAAGGGAAGTCTTACCAGTGAAAGAAAACTCCTAATTTACATACACTGGAAGCAGACTAATCCATACCTTTATTAGTACAGAAAGAAAGTTAGGAACTCAAATGATAACAGTGCAAAGTTTTAGATCTAAAGTGGCATTTCTTAAAAGTATAGCTGTGAATTTCACCTCTATTAAGCGAGTGACTCAAGCCTTACGTAAAAGAGGAATTTTACAAAGAAGCTTTCTATGATGCTATTTTTCAAAGGTCTCTGTGACCCTGCTGTATTTTAGGCCCAGTATTAATCCATGTTAAAAAACACCCTGCATCTGAAGAGGTAGTTTCATGCTTGCTTAAACAGAGCATGGGTCCTACAAGCCCCTTAATTTATTTTAAACCTCTTCTGGGACACAGTTTGTGGCACAACACTGTAATAGGGATTAGCATTTCTAAAGCTGCCTGTTTAAATAGAAGAAATGTATCCTGGTAGTGAATACGTTTCAACTGTATCAAATAGATACTGTCAATTAATTCCCTTCTTAAATTTCATTACTCCCTAAAGACCACTATTATGTTGTCTCAAAATGCCTGGAACTTCAATCTGCTTTTAACCTAATGTTTTGTTTTTTAGTGTGGCTCTCTGAGCTACCCCTCTGCCTCAAAGCAGTTCAGCAGTACTTCTGCTTTGACAAACAGGGCAAATCATTGTTTTCCTCTGTGACCCTGTAAAAATGTTCAGCAGCGAGCAGAACACGAGAGGTGACCAGCAGTTCAAGCTGATTATCTTGCACATTGGAAAGTGAGCATCTGAAGCGAGCAGTTAAACTTACTGCATTCGGGAAGGACTTTCATTTTGCAGCCAATCAGCAGCTGGCCTAAGAAAGTTTTCCACATCGAAAATTAATCAAGATGAAAATGCAACGAACTGAGCTCCAGCACATGAACCTCCATTAAGGGATTCTGGTGACATCAGAAAGCCTGAAAACAAAAACTTGGGTAAGCACCAGAACGCCTCAGATGCAATTCTAACCCTGGGACTGAAAGGTACTTTACATTTTAACAAAATACATGATCAACAATACACAATGGGCAATAAAATCCCACTGGAAAAAAAAGTCTAATGGAGAAAACAGACATTTTTCTCCTACCTTACTTCAGTAAGTACAGAACAAATATAAATCAAAGTCTTATTTCTTCTGTATTTCTGTTCTCCTGCTGTTTTATAAACTTCTCCTTCTCCTTATTTGCTATGACATTTTGGCAAATGAAAATTATTTACAGCATAGAGAAAGCGACTGGGGGCAGGGGGAGCAGAAATAGCTTGCAGGCCTGGTTCTTGCTACCTCTAAATATACTCAAGAGATTGTTTTTTTCTTTTTTCCAAGGGCAAATGAGTCTTCTAGTGAGTAAGAAAGTTTGGGCTATATTGTAACCTCTGCAAGCTATAGGTCCGAAGGAAAGATATCTGCATACATGTAGGGCTGGATCAGTTCTGCCAACTAAAAACCATACAACATCATCAGAGCAGCTGCAATGCCCCAAATCAAATCTGTGACACCCTCTTGACTGACTCAGTATTTTATTTGGTATTAACTGATACTGATGCACTACTTTGCAGAGAAAATAAGGAGTGGATGTAGTTTTCCAAACTACACATATGGGGAGATATATAAGTAACGAACAATTGTAAGGCAGGTGCCACAATAAGGAAAGATGACAGAAGGAACTAGTAACACTGAACTTCTTGCCATTTGCAACTAGTTAATAATGCTTAAGACTAGTTCTATAGCAGAAGGAGAAACTAGTCTATTCTATGCCATCTCTCTGTAAGATCGGCAGCACTGCCTGAACTGTTACTGCCAAGAAGAAATAAGAACCATACATTATAGCCCTTCATCATCCACACTATTCCTCCAGAGTAAAGAAAGAATGTCCACTTGCTTCAATGCTGGTAAAACACAAATTTGTATGGCACAGCAAACATGAGAAGTTTTTAGTTCACAGCAACTGAAGCAGCCAAACTAATTTGTGTGCTAAAACAGTACACATTCCTTCTCTTGGAGCTATACACCACACAAACATGCTAATACAGAAGCACAAGGAGAACACAAATGTAGTTTGAAAAGCACTTTGTTGAGCAGAGGCTGAAGAAGGGCTTAAAGTCCAAACGGACACACACACTCCAAGAAGATACAGTGTGTATTTTCACTTTTTGATGAATAGCAGTGTATATATGGTAACAGGAAGTTACCTTCAAAGTAGAAAGCAGATAAAGTCATAACCACAGACAGATCCAGAACAGAACTGTAAGTCTGAACAGCTGGAAGCGTTATAAAAGTTCAAATCCCAAGCTGAATCAAAAAAAAAATAAAAAAAAAATCCCAGATCTGAGCACATTATGGCCTAATTTCAGATTTACATCCAGAGTTAAACTTTCGCACAGGCCAGCAAAATTTAGCACCTCATCTTCTAAAGGATTAAAGCCAGTGCCGTATTCTGTACACACATGAACTAGTTTTCAAACCTTAGTAGGTTCCTTCCTATTAGGTCACGTTCCTGTCATTTCCCTTCCCAGTCTTTTCTAAAGATCTTCTTTCCTGCAACTGCTTTTGATATTTTATGTTCCTCCACTCCTTCCTGGATGCACAGGATTGCTTTTTTGATTTAGCCAATTTATTATACCACTTTGCACGGTCTCATTTCTATTAGGTCACATTCCTCCTTTTATTTTGAAAAGGTTCAAACGCTTTCATTTAGCCTCAGATCAGGTGCTGACATGAGCATCTTTGAAAACTCTCCCATAAAGAAATCAAGATTTCTCTGGTTTCATAAAATAACAACTGCCAAGAAGTTAAAAAATAACACCACACAGAAGAAAAATCTCTAAGCATTGCATTTCCAGGAAGTGTTTCTGAATCATACTGTAAACGATGAGTTACTTCAAGTTCAGAAAATAAACTCATTATTAAAGGTTAATAAATTAAGCTATATAGAGTGTAAAAGACTTGGAGAACAGTGGAAAAAACGTCACCAGACTTAAAGTCATAAAACAAAACTATTACTAATTCAATAAGGAAAAAGGTATTTATGTTTTTGAGATGCATCTGCGTATAAGAATAAAAGAAAATCTTGAAATACAGAATACTAGGACCATCTACCTAACCTTTTTTTTTTTTTGGGTGGGGGGAATAGCAATACAAAAAGCTTAGAAGTGTTCTGAGGGAGAAGAAAGGAGGTACTTTTCCCCTGTAGCTTTCCTCCCTCTTCCCCCCCCACCTCTTTTTCTATTTCCTGAAGGAGTGATGGGTATAAATTTATTTTAAATCTTCTCAACCAGTTTCCGAGGATGCATGGCAGTTAAAGAAACACCTCTATTTCCCCAGCCTATTCTCTGCTGCCTAAACTATCACCGCCTGAGAAAACCTTTAAATCAAAGAGTTAACCAATAACATGTGCTGCTCATTAGCAGTGCCTTGAGCTCACCTGTACTGTTCTGTTTCTTTAAAAGGGCAGCATTCAAAGCCCCATTCACCCTAAGAAGCATTTTATTTGAGTTGTTATTGCTCTAAGCAGGAACCTAGCTGAAGGAAATGTTAATTTTTAAGGCCATCTATGAAGTTTAAAAGCATTCTTTTAGAGAAAAGGCTCAAATAAATAAAACTGTGAACACGAACAAGTGAAGAAAAAAGTCTGATGGCTTAGAAAATTCAATAATGTAATATAAATACTTTACAGAAATCAAGGACTCTTAATTATTCTCTGATGTTACCAATCTTCATCTTTAGAGTTGGAATCTTTATAGAAAACAAGCCTATTTCTATCCTTCATTGTCAATATATTATGAGGTGTATTTAAAATTGCTTTAAATACGTCACATTATATATTACATGCTTTGCTCAAATCAAAGTAAAAAAACCCAACAACTGTATCTCTTCCTCAGAGACTCAGCTCCTGATTACAGCTTAAAGACCACTATCCCCTGAAACACTTGCATATGTTGCAACCAGAACACGGAAATAAGCAAACGCACTGTGAAAAGACCTACGTTATGAGACATGAGATCCAATACAACCTTTTTTTGTCGTCATGCTAATAGAATCTGTCTCCCAGCACTCATCCATTTTTATATCCATTGCCTTATCAACAATTATAACCCAAACAAAGCCACGAGGCACAAAATCAGAGCAGGAAGGACTGCAACACTGAAGGCCCAGTCCATAGTCAGTGATGTCAGTGAGAATCCTTCTGACTGCCTACATGGAAGAGTGTTTACAACAGGTCAAAGCAAAGCAAATGCTGGAATGCACAAAAGCCAAAACTCTGAGGCAGGGGTGGCTGTACTAAGATGCACGAACAACATCGCACTTACTTCAGTGGTAACTTTTTATTTAGCCCATAAATCAAAGGATCTGTTAATGCTTTCCCATTAGCATACTGTGCAAATGCAGTTCATATTATTTCTTTCACTGTTGCTATTTCGCATTGTTCTGCAAAACCTACCAGTCAGATATTCCAGTACAGCAGCCATGTACACTGGAGCACCTACACCAATTCTGTACTTCGGGTGGCCTTTCTTAATGTAACGCAGCATTCTTCCAACAGGGAATATGACCCCAGCCTTTGCAGAGCGCGAAGTCTTGGTTGACTTCTTCTTCCCACCCCTGCTGGACATTTTGGCTGTATTGGGTCTGGAACAACGCTCTATATATTAGGGGAAAAAAAAGGTGAAAGGTTATCAATACGGAATACAATATTTCAATGATTTCAAGCTGTAATCAGAGAAGCAACTTCATATAAATTGGCTTTGGAATTACTTTTCTGAAATTCCTAATGTGTTAAAACTGGCACCATTAGCGGAGCGAAGTGTGATAACCACCTAAGACGTAAAATAGAGCTTCAGCATGAAAGCAGAGGATGCCTTCTGCAGGGACAACTGTCATGAATCTCTGCTCTCCTGGAAAAACTGTTGATTTGGCATTTGAACAACCACGGTAGGACTGTTATACTCATGAATATCTATGTTCCCAACTAGGAAACCATATCCACACTAAGGCTCTCATACATTTAATTTATGTTCCTTAAAAAACATGGATTTTCAAGACTGTGTGGATTTACAGAACACAGACCTATGCATGCTAAACTACAGCTCCTGTACATTGTGTTTTTTAGAAAGACCTGAAATGAACCCCCTGAGCTTTGAACCTACCAGCATCCAGCTATCTCCATGCTGAAGTTAATCAGATTCCTAGATGGCATGTTGCAGCGGTACAGCCTTCTGTCTGCTATCTTTCCCTAATGTAACAGTGGTCTAAACACCCAGCAGCTATCTGACAACTGCATCTCAGTTTATCTCTGTGAAGAAACCTGCTGCTGATACAGCTGTCAAATATATATTTTTTTTCTCTCTTTGATCTCTGCTCAGGCTCTAAAATAGAAGCTGGCAAACCCAAAGAGGTGCAGCGTTTGCAGACTCTCAAAGTGTCTTGGAAGGTTTAGGCAATGCACTGGGGTTTAAAATTAACTCAGTGGGAAGGAGACTGTTCTCCCCCTCCCTCCCTCCAGCACGTCTGAACTCTAGGGAAACCAGAGGTATGCATCAGTGATACATCCCGGCTCTTTCCTGGATGCCCAAATTTTACCTGATACGAATGCAAAGTTGTTGTGTGTTTACATACTCAGCAGAAGCTCTCCAAGCCTGTTTTCCCATCACAGCATATAGTTCTCTGTTTCCCTTTCTATTTTTTTTTTCTCATGTTTATGCTGAATTCTCTCCTCCATATGAACTTAACTGTATTTGCCAACCATCTGAATCCATGATTGCGTGAACTCAGAATTAGGCAAAACAGGTTCACCAACTCTAATTTTGTAACTTCTGATCTGTACTGACATGCCCTGAAGTCTTCTAAACCTCAGTGAGTCACTGAGATACAAACTACGTAAGTATCAAATCAAGACCACTCAGGATAGAAGAAGCTCACGAATGAAACATTTATTTTCCCTTCCACCTCCACACTTTACTCATCAAGGATTCTGTAACTGCATAACACATTAAGGAAAATAAATGCAACAGGTTTATGGCTTGTTAAAGGCAAACAGAACAATCCCACCTTTTTAGCTCAGACAAAAGTCAGGCTCTGTTTACGAAAGTGATGTCAAAAACCAGACAGGAAACTGGAAGTAGGAAGGCATCAAAAGCACTGCTCCCCCTTTCCTCCACTGCGAACTCAGCTCTGTAACAGCTCTTACTCCGTGAAGAGGACATTTTCTTCCCTAGAGAAACCTCCTCAACTGGAGCTCACAGCTGGTTTACAAACCTTTCAATTTAGCTGCATTTTGTCATCTTGTTAGCTCTGCCATTGTTCCGAGAATGGCTGGGTGGGGCTTTCACTTGGCTACGGGCTTTCTGCCTGCAAATTCTTATGGTCCACACTCCGTTTTCATCAGTGCTACAGATGTTTAATCTCACAAACGTTAAGAAGTTCTCTGAATTTAAGCAACAGGGAAAATGGGCATGAAGAACAGCTGTGCCTCTACCTTCACCTCTAATTCCTTTGTTTTCTAACTGATAGGTGAATGACAAAAATCAGATTTTTTTCCAAGGAAAACCTGCAAGCTTTAAATGGTAAATTTATATTAACCATTTGTAATCGAGTTTTAGCTGTCACATTAAGGTATGTTTTTAACACGTAACACTTCTAAAAACAGGTCATTGATTCCTTGTCAAAATCCATTCGCTTTCCATAGCTATAGCGAGGATCCTGGTGCAGAACAGGGTAGCCTGGGGGAAGGAAAAGCTGAAACTGAATGCCCTGTGTTAATTACAGATCTGACCTCCTGGCTGGTACGAGCCTGAGAATTGGGATGGGAACAATTAAACAATCTACTTGCACTTCTACTGAGGGGAAAAGAGGAGCAAACAATTAAGATCAGTAGAGATGTTGAAAAAGGAACATATTTGTTCTGGACTGCCTTTTTTCCCAAAAATCAGGATACAGAACTTGCACATTCCATGTAGAAAGAAGATGGGAAAGGAGTAGAAAAAGGAAGCGAATGACAGAAGTTATTTCACAAGGGCTTTTTGTCTCCCCCGTGCTGAGCGATGCAGCTGAGGGGAAGGGAGAAGAAGGCCCACAGAACCCCTTGTTGGATGGTCACCCTTATGGGATGGTCAGGCTAGCTGGAAGACAATATGGAAGTCCTTATTTCCTGATTATTTTTAATTTTTTATTTTTTGCTTTCCCTTGAGAGAACGTCATCCACCCGTGAGCTGCTACAACATTTGGATCAAAGCATGAGTAAAACACAGGGTGATAGAGAATTATTGCCAAAGCAGCTTTGAAGGAGCTGCATGCAGTAAATACAGCTCACCCAACCTAAAACCCAAATGGAAGATATACACGGATGGCTGCGCTGTAACTGGCAACAGAAGGAGATGAAAGAGCTCTCTGCCCTTTCATTTTCAGTTCCAAGAAAATGATTATTCATAAAGTAAGGGAAGCAGTTCCTGCATATGTAGAAACAAACAGTGACTGTGAATCACTGTCCCTGGATAAATATCATCTACTCAAAGTGATGCTAAGTTTTTTGTTAACGTACTGCCAATTGTCTTTGGTCATGCTCCACCAGTCTCCCTTATCAGGCTTGAGCAACACACTTTGCTTTTAGTTTCCGTCATATTTGGAGATCAAGAAACGTTCTCCCCTTTAACGTGCTATTTTCTACTTAATACCTTCAAGTTTCCTAGCATCTGTAACTATCTAACACCTACCCATATACAAAATGGTTTATTTTTTTCTTGCATAAAAAGATTTTACCTCTTCTGCAAAATCTAGAGGTTCATTTCCCCTTTTATTTTTTACCGCCGGTCACTTTTCTCTCAATAATTGGGATGACTCTGGGGATATCCTGACAATTAACCTGATCCTCTCATACTGTACGTTAAAGAGCTATCTAGCTGTAAATTTACAAAGAAAAACTTTGCCCAAACCAGAAAGCTGGGGGCTTGCATACTCAACAAAGCAAGCACTTCTGAAACTTTTAATATTAAATGTAAAGTGTGATAAAGTGAGTTTCAGAGCTTCCTGTCTCAAGGATCCCATCCTTACCAGATGTAATGAATTACTATGTCTTTACATACTGGGAGTGAAGGGAGGGAAATTCCAGTTAAGTTCTAAGCACCACTTTTCATTTTGCCAACCACTTGATTTGGAAGGGGAAAAGAGAGCCTGGAATGGAAGAGCTTTTTTTTTTTTTTTTTTTTTTTTTGAGCTTAATCGCGGACTTGGGATCATTACAGAACTTGCTTGTCCTGCCTTTGAGTAGAGGGATGGATGGCCCAGTGAGCTCTCTAAGACTTTTCTCCAGTTCTGGTTTTCTATGGCAAAAGAGAAGGGAAAGAAGAGATTTCACTTGCAACAGCCACAAAGAAATTTATTGAAGTTAAATGTAAAGAGCAGGGCAACAGATCAAAAACCAAAGCAAACTATGTGCCTTACATGGTTTCAAATGGTTTATCTTTGTAGCACCAGAAACTCTGGATCACAGCCAACATTAATGAACCAGAGCTGTTTGCTGAGTCACTGCTAGCCAGCAGATGAGGGAGGCAGTGCTTGCCAAAGGGAACTTTATCACATGTACCACAGCTCAGGCAAGATTTGGGCAGGCAAAAAAGAAAAAGAAAAAAGAAAAAAAAAATCATAGTCAATGGATCAGCCTGTTCCTTTTTTACTCTTGCCTTTGCAATGCAATTACTGAGAAATTTTGTCAAATGCTTAGCGTCTTCTAAAGCCTGACAATAAAATGATATAGTTTTAAGGTGACAGTTCACAGAATTATCACTGTGATAATCATGGGGTATCACTGAGGAGTCAACTTCGATAAGCCCACCTTTGACTCCAACTAAAATTTAATGCTATGTTCTCCAGTGGCTCTGCTGTGCTTGGACACAGATTGCCCCAGCTACAGAATGCAGCACCTGACTCAGCCTTCTGAAAGCCTCTTAAAGACTGTAGCAATATTCATGCCACTTTATAATGTTTCAAAATTTACAAAAACAAGAATGTGATGTATTACATTAACTCGGCTCACAGCAAAGATTCAAACAACAAGGTTCTGCTGTCAAGTCTTTGCAAGCCAGAAATAAATATTCTAAGAAACAAAATAAAATTCAGGTGTAGCAATGAAATCAGCATAATTAATACTTGTTATCTGTTGGTCATAGCTCTTTGTATGAAGGTAGATACCCCACGATAACACTCTTAGATACCATCTACCTAAAATGCCCATAGGCATCTGTTTTTCTCAAAGTTTAACACCAGATAGTTCTGGAGGTACTGACTGCACATCCCAGTCGAGTGATGCCTGATTTCTAATAGCTCAGACACCACTACTTCATTAACTCAGTCAGTCTGACCCTTTTATCTACCAGTAGCCATAAAAACCCGCTCACTATTAATAGTTTTCAGGTACTGCTTTTCAAAGACTTAACAAGTGACCGTGAGTTCCACTGCTGTCAGACAGGGATTGCTCTCACTGTGGGCTTACCTTGGTGTATTAACTGCACTCAGCAAAGAGATGATTACATTTAGAGCTACAGGATCACATCTGTAAGTACAGGGGAATGCAGGAGACTATTACCACAATGGGACAAATAGTAAAATTTAGTCATTATTTTTCTCCTCTTTCCCAAAGACTGAGCTGAGAAGTCCACTTTTGTATCACAAGGGCTTAACTGCTATGCTATTTTCTTTCCATTGTTTCAAAAGATTAACAAGTTAGTGCTGCCACTCCATCTTAAATCTATTTATGCCCTATAATAGCTGCTCACTGAACTCTTTCTGAAAAGGTACACTTGGATTTGCTTTGACAACTAATTTGCGCTGTTCTTGGCTAATCAGAAGCCAGTCTGACATATTTATAAAGTGTGCTGCTCACAAAGTCAGTAAGAAAAAATGGTCTCTAATAATGCTTGCCTAGCACAACTGTGTCTCAGTCTGTGACCATGGTTTCTAGGTACTACAGCCATAAAGGCAGAGCTAATAACTCAGTAACTGTTTGGTCTGACGTGATTTCAAATTTCAGCTTAAGTGCTTTATCAAAGAAGCAATTCTTTGTGGTCTGGAAGAGAGGAGTGAAACTGGTTGCACAACAGCTGTTCCAGCACTACAATAATTTCTTATCTGCAAAGGTAGCAGTATACATTTATTATCACATGAAAACCTGAAAGAATATTCCTCATCTACCAGTGCCCTGTGGATGTCCTTTTTTGTTTTTTTTTGCTGAAGGTTAGTAAGACTAAAACTCCCATCATCATAATGTAGAGCAGGATGAAAAGAGGAAGAACGTTTTCACCAAATCTGTGCGCAAAACAGAATACTGTTGCACAATTTTATTCCACTGGCAGAAGTCCCTTCCTTCCACAATGGGTCTGAAACCTTGAAATAAATATCCTCTTAATGTGCAAACATCCACTCTGAACAGCACTGGGAGTGTGACAAGAGTTTTAGCTGGGCATCATGCCACCAATGGTCAGGAAAATGTAAATACAATTGTATTCACTGACCGCTGTTGGGAGTGCTAGCATGAAAACAAGTCCAGTTGCGTGTTGTAGCTTTCTGTAGAGTAGGTAGGAAGTGTAAAAATTTGGTACAGGACCTGAAATCACTGGGCTGTTAATGAATTCTGTGTGCAGGAAAAATTGTTTCAAATAATATTTTGAAAACTTATTTGCCACTTGACATTTTGGACAACAGTGAGAACACAGTAAAGAATTCACATGGATGCTTCCAAGGGAAAATCCAAAAATTTAATGAAGATGTCACATTGCTATAGGGAGGGAGGACAAGAACTCAGCCCACGGATGAGGCCACGAGTGATGTGCTTCCAGCATCACCCTTTTTGGAGTAAGGGCCACAAGCTGAATCCTGCCATCTGCTCTTCGGGGTGGGTCTGGGTAAGGTGCTATAACTCCTCTGTGCACAGAGAGGCTCTTGTTTACATCCCTCCCTAACAAATGTTCTAGAGGCAGTGCTTGCTCATTTCTTTTCCAAACTCACCTCTCAGAAGCACTGAGCTGACAAAGCCTAATACTCACTGATCTGCCCCTGGATCAATACTCTTCCTCCCAAGGGAGGCTCTCTCTGGAGGCTCTTTTATCTCTCGTGGCATCAGTTAACACTTCCTGCTCCTTTATCCCTTCTTTGCAAGTTTGCAGTAGCAGGTTTTTCTTTCTGCTAATGCTGATCTATAAAATAAGCAATGCTTAAGCACTCTTCCTTTATTACCATCATTAGGCCAAATTATAGCCTTAACTATGAATTCTTAGATCAGTTATGGCGTAATTTGCACTACCAGCTCTTGGTTTCACTGGCAATCAGTACTCCGTGCCTCATACACAACAAAACAAAGTTACTCTGTAGGAACCCAAGGGACCAGTGTGCAAGGTTACAATATATAATACTGCAAAGTAACCTGCAACCAGTACTTGGAAAACACAGCCGCCACCACAATGTAGCAACACAGCAAAATAACCTGGGAGAAAAAGCAATGTAACTCCTTTCTTTCAGACCACTTTTAGAGATACACTCAGGAGTTGGCTAAGGACTGCTTGATACAAAATATATCACTTTCAATTGCTAAAATATGTTCGTCAAAGCAACTGTAATTGTCTTGTTCGTGCCTGAACCTTTTAACTCGGTGCAGTGCCCAAGAATCCAGGTTCTGTTTTCAGTAGCTGCTCGCTTGCTGTTAGCTCTTTTACTTCGACCGACTCTCAGGAACGGGGGAGGCAGCGGATCTGCAAAGTTCCCCACAGACCTGTTGCTAAGTGACAGCCTCACAGAGTCCTGGGGAAAAAACGGTCCTCCACTTCCACGGTCGAGGGAGAAATAACAAGCCTCATCCAAACCCATCGCAACAGCCGTTTTCTTTCCATCAGCACAAATGAAGCAACCTGGCTTACACCACTGTGCTCCCAAACACGCTGGCTCCAGCCGCCTGCTTCAGATGCGAACGCCCCAGCCTTCTGCAACTTACTTTGAGAGATCAGATGGAAACCAAAGGATTACAGGAGATGCGGGTTAGGGAAGCAGTCGTTCCCCTTACTGCCTGCACGAACCCATCGGTCCCCTGCCTAGGTCTGGGTGCTCTGCACGATGCCCCATGCCCTAACCCCCGCATTCACCTTTCCTCGCAGCCCCTACCAGGGACAGCCCGTGCGGCTGCCAGGCTCCTGCAGGCAGACATATTGCAGGCTGCACGGGAGGTGACAGCTCGGAAATCGCAAGGGGCCCCGTTTCCAGCCGAACGCTGATTTTCACCCCTCCTGGATGCCTCTGACGGGTCCCAGAACGCCACTCGGCTCGGTTTTCTAACGAAGCCGTTCACGCTGGGCAGGTAACTTTCACGCCACGGGATCTCCACCCGAGGAGGAGCGGGCTGAGGACACCTCCTGCCGCTCGTCGCCTGCAGCTGGCGGCGGGCGCTGCGGGTCCCCGGGGCCGGGCCGGGGCCGGGCCGGGAGGGCTGAGGCGAGGCCGGGTCCCGGCGGGCCCAACGACCCCCGGTGCAGCCCCAGCGGCCCCCGGTGCACCCCCCACAACCCCACTGCCACCACCACGCCGGCTCCCCCGGCCTGAGCAGAGACAGGCCTCCACAACCCATGCGAGACAAACAAACAAAAAAAACCACCCAAATTCACCCCAAAACCCAACACCCCCCCCACACCCCGCCCCACCTCCCCCTCAGCGAAGGGACTGCCCCCGGGGACCCCTCCCCGGCACCACCGCCTCCAGCGGCCCCTCAGCGGCGCCGGCAGCGGCCCCGGCCCGCCGGTAAGGGCGGACTCGGCTCCCCCGTCCCCACGCGCGGCCACAGCCCCACGGCGGCGACTTACGGCGCGGTCCCGGCCGCAAGATGTCTGCCGGCGGCCGCCCCGCTCCCGCTGCCTGCGCTGCGCCCGCGGGGCCAACGGGAACGGCTGGGCGGGCTCCCACAGTGCCCCGCGCCGCGTCCCTCCCCTCCCCTCAGCCCCTTCCCTCGGCCCCTCCCCGCCTCCTCCGCCCCTCACGGGGACGCCCCCGGTCCCCTCAGTTCCTCCCCGGTCCCCTCTCGGTCCCCTCACGGTCTCCTCACCGTCTCCTCACCGTCCACGGTCCCCTCAGCGCCGCCACCTCCGTCCCCTCCGCCGCCCACCCTTGTGTGAGCGGCGCCCGCCGGGCTGTGGAGGCGGCTCTCCCCGGTTCCCCTCAGTTCCCCTCAATTCTCCTCAGTTCTCCTCAATTCTCCTCAGTTCTCAAATCTCCTCAGTTCCCCTCCGTTCCCTGCCGCCCGGCCCCTGTGTGGACATAGGGCCTCGGCCATTGTGTGCAAAACGTGCCCGCTCCTAAAGGAGGGATGGCAGGGGAGGAGGACAGAGCGCGGGGTTGGTGCCGCATCCTTCCCCGAGCGAAGTTCCTTGTTCGGGGAGAGAGGAGGCACTGAGTCGTTGCGAGAAATGCTTGCTTCTACTGTACAAAAGTGGCTGGCTGCCATTTTGCGAAGGCCCCAGATGGAGCTTTTGGAGGAATTCCTGCTGTGGTGGCACAGATGTCCTTGAGCGCACCTTGCAGCGTCGGGAGAGCCAGCTCCCTGCTGCCCGCAGCCTCTGCCCGCACCGGCTGAGGGTCACAGGGCAGGGACTGGTGTCCCCTCAGCACATTCCCTGCTCCTGCTGTCCCCCAGCTGCTCCCAGCTCCTTCTGCTTCTCCCTCTCTTCAGTGCCCAGCGCAAGATGTGGCCTGTGGCCTCTTCCCCCGTGTCCCTTGGTGTTGCTGGAGCTGTGACAAGTGACAGCGGTGGTGTCACAGCATCGCTGCCATTAACCCTTGGGGGCAAAGGGTGAGAAGGGCTAAGGGACAGTAGGTAGATGCAAGAGGTTTGTCTCTCATCAGCACCCCATGCTCCAGCTCTCCTTATTTTGCTCAGCATCAGCACAAATTCACAGAAGCTTTGTCATATGATAAAGAAAGCAGAAAGGAAGGGAGCGGTATAAAGAATGAATGAAAACTAGGGAAGCGGGGGAGGATTATAGAAGAGAAATGAGGGTTAATATTGCCCCTGGCCTGAGATACATCACCCAAAAAAAGTTTCTGAAATAGGTGGAGAGAAAGCACAGTCCAGGCAGAGCTGCATGCAGTGAATGTGGCCCCCAGTAGCAATACCACGCAATTCCACTAACCAAGCTCAGTAATTACAATTTTGCTGTTCTCATCCATAAAAATGGCCAGGATCGGTCTGGTTTTTAGTGCGGCTAAACTGCTCTCCCAAGCCATCCCTCATTACGTTGCAGTGCAGCACACAGTCAAATGCAACCACGGTCTGGCTGCGCTCCCTGAGCACTAATTGCAGGCCCAACGCTGTTCACACACGCAGTTTTGCCTAACAAAGACTCCCCGCTAAGTAAAGCACCTCGTAGTCCCTGACTGCCCTTAACCTAAGGATATGGATACAGTACTTGTGAGGCCATCTGCCATGGCTCATCTTAAACAGCTGAGGACACGCTCTGCTTTCCAGGTTCCCATCCACACACGCCATCTCCCTCCCACCTCCTCCTCCGCGTTCACACCGCAGTGAGCACCGCTCCGCTTCTGTTCCCTTGCCCACACAGGAGCCCTTCCACGGGCTGGTGCAGCGCGTGGAGCAGAACTGCTCCTCCGGTGCTCGGCTCTCCCCTCCCCGTTTTGCTGTCACCCACACAAATGTTATTTAAAAACAAACCAACCAACCCAAACATTTCTGTTGACATGAAAAGCTGGAAAGGTCTATATGGAATTTAAAGAACCTGCAATATTTTTTTTGTCTAATGGGACTGATACACAGCGAGCAGGTGAAGATAGTTATCTGCAAACCAGCATAGGTTGCTCTCTATGCCCTTCTACTGTCATTGTTCATGTTGTTTGTTTTTAAGGGGAATCTCTGGATCTTGTGCCTTTAAAGAAAGCTTTCCAAACACAACCGGAGAGAATTTCTGAAGTTTGCCTGAGTTCTGCCTGAGTTTGCAGGGAGCCTGAACAATTTGTCCATGGAATAGGATGCTGGCGCAGAGACTGATGTTGATCATCGTAATGTTAACACCAACTGCCTCACCTCCCACCAAGGCACAGATTTATCAAGCTGAATGTCTGGTGGGTCTGCAAAGAGGGCTCATTTTGGCTGGCTTTGAAAGGACATAGAGTGGCACAAGTGATTGTATAAAAGGGAGCATCGCTTACAAAAGTCTGTAAAACGACACTACATAAGCTACCTCACTAAAACAAACTTTGGCTTAGGTTTTATTCCCTTTGCCAGATTAGTGATGTGTTTATTTAGATATAGGATGATTAAAAGCACCTTTCAAAGAGCTCTGCTGCCTTTATGATTAATATAAATGGTTTGTGTTCTTACATCTTTTTTTTTGTTTTGTTTTGTTTTTGTTTTTGTTTTTGTTTTTGACATCCTGACTCTATAATCAATTTGAGCAACCTCAAGGGACTACTTGCAGAAGATAGTTTTAAGTGATTGAGAATCTAAACACCCAGCTTGTTTATGCAGCATAGGTGGCAGAGAAGGAAATACTGCCTTGGGAGGGGAAGGAGCAATGCAGGGAGGGTTGTGGCTGATGTAATCCCCTTAAACTTAGATAAGCATTTTCACTTTGGGATAGCTATCTTAATTCTGAATGTGTCACCTCATTTGTCAGTGGTGCTCTTGTGTGTTTATTATATTGGATATTCAGACTACATGGCCTAGGTTACTTCCGTTTGCTGAAATATCTTCTCTGGATTTAGTGTGCAAAGCCAGCAGATCCCTGCTGGTTTCCTTCCACCTTCACATGGTCAAGAGAAAGTTCAAATTCCTCAGGAGTGACCTATTTCTCTGGAGGGGCTATCTGAACCTCCTTCAGCTGCTTAGTCTGCTCTCTTTCTGCAGACGAAACCTCTAATCTGTGCTTCGGTTAACTCCTTGAAGTCAGGCCACAGTCACCTATATATACCCGTAATTTGTGTAATGCTATTGACATCCTCGCGTTCTGCGGCAGACGGGCACGGTGACCTCCTACCAAATCCAGTCAATGCTCATCACGCTTTAATGCAACGCGCAGAGCCAGTGTCCGTCCGCACTGAGCGCAGAGAGCATTAACTGTGATTTCCAGAGGGCTGACGCTGGCCTCGATACAGGTCGTTATAACCCACCGTGGTTGTTAATGTTATGAGAAATTCTGCACTACTAAGTCAGATGTGTGTGGGGCAGGTATCCCCCTCTTCTGAATGTAGAAAACAATTATTTTTTCCTGCCTCAATGTTCTCAAGGCACTGTGGACTCTATATTATTGCCAGACATGTTATTCTGTAGCAGAAGCGCCAACTGGTGCTAATATGTTATGGTTAGATTAATACTTTCAGAGCAGAAGTGGGTGTCTGGGATTCATTTTCCAGGCTGGTAAACAGAGAGGAGTTAGTACAGATAATTGACTTCTTTTGTTCAAAATCCCTTTTTCCTTTTTTTTTTTTTTT